>NC_069499.1:511164153-511384153 GCF_027579735.1 Bombina bombina | reverse complement strand
AAATAATGCCAGGCCTGCCGGACATATACAAACAGCAGCCAGCTGATGCTCTGCTTGGCCCCCAGGGCCCCACCGCTCTAGTAGTTCTGCCCCTGCTTGGTGCCGCTATATCAATCAATAATTAATGAAACTCAAACGCAGTGGTTTATAAATAATAAGGTCATTTTGGGAGCCTATTTGTCTATATTTTAACCACGAGTGGTCCTTGTATCCGAACAACTCTAGGAAGCCTGCCGACACCCAATGCAATCTGAGCTTTTGGAGCGGAGTTTGGACATTACAGACCTGCTGGAACTCAGTAGAAAAAGTCCACAGCCAAGTCCAGGCCAAGTATTAGGGATAATCTGTGAAATATTCCTTGTAGTGAATTGGTTAGTAACAAAGGGGGAGGTAAATGCCAATAATAATGAGAGGTTTAGAGAATGGGATTACTATTTTGGCAGTAATTCATTCAAATATTATGTAGGAATTAAGTAGGTTTAAGTAGGGAGAAATGTATAGGTTTCTCAACATATATTAAGAGGCCACCACCTATTTTATCTCTGTTTTTTCTGAGAAACAGATAACCCTGGATGGCAATAGCAGAGTTTGGGACTTTGGGGCTGAGCCAGTATTCAGAGATGATGAGGATTTTTGAACTGCAGTTTTCAACTCATCAAGTTTTGGGATTATACTGCTAATGTTGCAATGTACAACAATGAGACCTTGTTTATATGGCAAATTACTGTGCTCATCTACAGAACCCGAATGCCAAACTGGATCTTCTTACCAAGATGCTTTGTGCCATGGCACATTATCAACAACAGCTTCTGTTCTGGCTTCATTACCTGCTACCTCTAAACCTTCATCTTCTGGTAAGAGTCCGAAATGACCTCTTCCAGAGAATTTCGATGGGAATCAGGATAATTGATGTGGTTTCTTAAACCATTGCAGACTTAATTTAAAAATTGACCCTGTCACTTCTTCTTCCTCTAATGTTAAAGTAACATCTGTGACCTCACTGTTGAAGTGGAAACCCCTGGCTTGGGGTTCTTCACTACTGGAAAGAGATTATATTTTAAAAGACTTGTTTTCTTATCTGACAGCCATCCAAAAAGTCTTTGATAAGTCAGACATAGCAGTAGCTGCCTATCTTTCATTGCTGGATCTTCACTACAAAATAAAGTATGAACTGTTTTTTTGAGACTCAATGATTCCCTTGAATGTTTTATTGGTCTCTGTATTAAACTAGATACACAACAACTAGAATGGCAGCAGGAGAGAGATTGGACTAGGATATTATTAAAACCAGCAATATGCCTTGCTCCTCTTTTTTTTGCCTCCCACTCTACAACAAGCTGTTTATCCTGAAGAAAACATGGAGTTAGGAACAATTACATTTTCTGAGGAAGAGCAGCAGTCTATATTTTGGTCATCTGGTGAAGAAATGTCCTACCAGACGATTAAAAGCTTAGGCTTAACTCAAGTGGGAGAAGATGAGTTCTACTACTAATGTTCTACTGTCTTGAGATTTTTTAACCAATAAAGATCAGTTTTGAATCCTTTACCATACTGTTGCTGCTGGGATATCCAGGATTTTTCTACACTGAAAAAAACCTTGACTGCATCCATTTTATGGCATCCTGAACCTAACCTTTAATTCATACTTGAGGTTGATTGCTCATAAGTTGGATCAGGAGCTATTCTTTACTCAATGGGACCCAGTCATGGGCACTAAGATGTTTTATCCAACCAAACTTAGGCCTAGATTTAGAGTTGGGCGGTAGCCGTCAAAACCAGCGTTAGAGGCTCCTAACGCTGGTTTTAGGCTACCGCCGGTATTTGGAGTCAGTCAGGAAAGGGTCTAACGGTCACTTTCCAGCCACGACTTTTCCATACCGCAGATCCCCTTACGTCATTTGCGTATCCTATCTTTTCAATGGGATCTTTCTAACGCCGGTATTTAGAGTCGTGGCTGAAGTGAGCGTTAGAAATCTAACGACAAAACTCCAGCCGCAGAAAAAAGTCAGTAGTTAAAAGCTTTCTGGGCTAACGCCGGTTTATAAAGCTCTTAACTACTGTGCTCTAAAGTACACTAACACCCATAAACTACCTATGTACCCCCTAAACCGAGGGTCCCCCCACATCGCCACCACTATATTTAAATTTTTTAACCCCTAATCTTCCGCTTCGTACACTGCCGCCAACTACGTTATCCCTATGTACCCCTAATCTGCTGCCCCCTAACACCGCCGACCCTTATACTTATATTTATTAACCCCTAATCTGCCGCCCCCGCTATCGCTGACCCCTGCATATTATTATTAACCCCTAATCTGCCGCTCCGTACACCACCGTCACCTACATTATAGCCTTGTACTCCTAATCTGCAGCCCCTAACACAGCCGACCCCTATATTATATTTATTAAACCCCTAATCTGCCCCCCTCAACGTCGCCTCCACCTGCCTACACTTATTAACCCCTAATCTGCGAGCGGACCACACCGCTACTATAATAAAGTTATTAACCCCTAATCCGCCTCACTCCCGCCTCAATAACCCTATAATAAATAGTATTAACCCCTAATCTGCCCTCCCTAACATCGTCGACACCTAACTTCAATTATTAACCCCTAATCTGCCGACCTAATCTCGCCGCTACTGTAATAACTGTATTAACCCCTAAAGCTAAGTCTAACCCTAACACTAACACCACCCTAAATTAAATATAATTTAAATCTAACGAAATAAATTAACTCTTATTAAATAAATTATTCCTATTTAAAGCTAAATACTTACCTGTAAAATAAACCC
This sequence comes from Bombina bombina, assembly GCF_027579735.1. Taxonomy (NCBI): domain Eukaryota; kingdom Metazoa; phylum Chordata; class Amphibia; order Anura; family Bombinatoridae; genus Bombina; species Bombina bombina. Next base: position 511,381,359 of record NC_069499.1, on the reverse strand, counting down.
TAATATAGCTACAATATAAATTATAATTATATTATAGCTATTTTAGGATTTATATTTATTTTACAGGTAACTTTGTATTTATTTTAACTAGGTACAATAGCTATTAAATAGTTAAGAACTATTTAATAGCTGAAATAGTTAAAATAATTACAAATTTACCTGTAAAATAAATCCTAACCTAAGTTACAATTAAACCTAGCACTACACTATCAATAAATAAATTAAATAAAATACCTACAATTACCTACAATTAAACCTAACACTACACTATCAATAAATGAATTAAATACAATACCTACAAATAACTACAATTAAATAAACTAACTAAAGTACAAAAAATAAAAAAGAACTAAGTTACAAAAAATAAAAAAATATTTACAAACATTAGAAAAATATTACAATTTTAAACTAATTACACCTACTCTAAGCCCCCTAATAAAATAACAAAGCCCCCCAAAATAAAAAAATGCCCTACCCTATTCTAAATTAAAAAAGTTCAAAGCTCTTTTACCTTACCAGCCCTGAACAGGGCCCTTTGCGGGGCATGCCCCAAGAAATTCAGCTCTTTTGCCTGTAAAAAAACACATACAATACCCCCCCCAACATTACAACCCACCACCCACATACCCCTAATCTAACCCAAACCCCCCTTAAATAAACCTAACACTAAGCCCCTGAAGATCTTCCTACCTTATCTTCACCTCACCGGGTATCACCGATCGGTCCTGGCTCCAAAATCTCCATCCAACCCAAGCGGGGGCTGGCGATCCATAATCCTGCGACTGAAGAGGTCCATAAGAGGCTCCAAAGTCTTCATCCTATCCGGGAAGAAGAGGCGATCCAGACCGGCAACCATCTTGATCCAAGCGGCATCTTCTATCTTCATCCGATGAGGAACGGCTCCATCGTGAAGACCTCCAGCGCGGATCAATCTTCTTCCGACGACGTCCAACTGAAGAATGACGGTTCCTTTAAGGGACGTCATCCAAGATGGCGTCCCTCGAATTCCGATTGGCTGATAGGATTCTATCAGCCAATCGGAATTAAGGTAGGAAAATTCTGATTGGCTGATGGAATCAGCCAATCAGAATCAAGTTCAATCCGATTGGCTGATCCGATCAGCCAATCAGATTGAGCTCGCATTCTATTGGCTGTTCCGATCAGCCACAAGAATGCAAGCTCAATCTGATTGGCTGATCGGATCGGCCAATCGGATTGAACTTGATTCTGATTGGCTGATTCCATCAGCCAATCAGAATTTTCCTACCTTAATTCTGATTGGCTGATAGAATCCTATCAGCCAATCAGAATTCGAGGGACGCCATCTTGGATGACGTCCCTTAAAGGAACCATCATTCTTCAGTTGGACGTCGTCGGAAGAAGATTGGTCCGCGCTGGAGGTCTTCACGATGGAGCCGTTCCTCATCGGATGAAGATAGAAGATGCCGCTTGGATCAAGATGGTTGCCGTTCTGGATCGCCTCTTCTTCCCGGATAGGATGAAGACTTTGGAGCCTCTTCTGGACCTCTTCAGCCGCAGGATTATGGATCGCCAGCCCCCGCTTGGGTTGGATGAAGATTTTGGAGCCAGGACGGATCGTGTGATACCCGGCGAGGTGAAGATAAGGTAGGAAGATCTTCAGGGGCTTAGTGTTAGGTTTATTTAAGGGGGGTTTGGGTTAGATTAGGGGTATGTGGGTGGTGGGTTGTAATGTTGGCGGGGGGTATTGTATGTGTTTTTTTACAGGCAAAAGAGCAGAATTCTTTGGGGCATGCCCCGCAAAGGGCCCTGTTCAGGGCTGGTAAGGTAAAAGAGCTTTGAACTTTTGTAATTTAGAATAGGGTAGGGCATTTTTTTATTTTGGGGGGCTTTGTTATTTTATTAGGGGGCTTAGAGTAGGTGTAATTAGTTTAAAATTGTTGTAATATTTTTCTAATGTTTGTAAATATTTTTTTATTTTTTGTAACTTAGTTCTTTTTTATTTTTTGTACTGTAGTTAGTTTATTTAATTGTAGTTATTTGTAGGTATTGTATTTCATTCATTTATTGATAGTGTAGTGTTAGGTTTAATTGTAGGTAATTGTAGGTATTTTATTTAATTTATTTATTGATAGTGTAGTGTTAGGTTTAATTGTAACTTAGGTTAGGATTTATTTTTACAGGTAAATTTGTAATTATTTTAACTATTTTAACTATTAAATAGTTCTTAACTATTTAATAGCTATTGTACCTGGTTAAAATAAATACAAAGTTACCTGTAAAATAAATATAAATCCTAAAATAGCTATAATATAATTATAATTTATATTGTAGCTATATTAGGATTTATTTTACAGGTAAGTATTTAGCTTTAAATAGGAATAATTTATTTAATAAGAGTTAATTTATTTCGTTAGATTTAAATTATATTTAACTTAGGGGGGGTGTTAGTGTTAGGGTTAGACTTAGCTTTAGGGGTTAATACATTTATTAGAATAGCGGTAAGCTCCAGTCAGCAGATTAGGGGTTAATGTTTGAAGTTAGGTGTCGGCGATGTTAGGGAGGGCAGATTAGGGGTTAATACTATTTATTATAGGGTTATTGAGGCGGGAGTGAGGCGGATTAGGGGTTAATAACTTTATTATAATAGCGATGCGGTCCGCTCGGCAGATTAGGGGTAAATAAGTGTAGGCAGGTGGAGGCGACGTTGTGGGGGGCAGATTAGGGGTTAATAAATATAATATAGGGGTCGGCGGTGTTAGGGGCAGCAGATTAGTGTTACATAGGGATAATGTAAGTAGCGGCGGTTTACGGAGCGGCAGATTAGGGGTTAAAAAAATATGCAGGGGTCAGCGATAGCGGGGGCGGCAGAATAGGGGTTAATAAGTGTAAGGTTAGGGGTGTTTAGACTCGGGGTACATGTTAGAGTGTTAGGTGCAGACTTAGGAAGTGTTTCCCCATAGCAAACAATGGGGCTGCGTTAGGAGCTGAACGCTGCTTTTTTGCAGGTGTTAGTTTTTTTCCAGCTCAAACAGCCCCATTGTTTTCTATGGGGGAATCGTGCACGAGCACGTTTTTGAAGCTGGCCGCGTCCATAAGCACCGCTGGTATCGAGATTTGAAGTTGCGGTAAATATGCTATACGCTCCTTTTTTGGAGCCTAACGCAGCCTTTCTGTGAACTCTAAATACCAGCGGTATTTAAAAGGTGCAGCCAGAAAAAAGCCAGCGTAGCTAACGCACCCCTTTGGCCGCAGAACTCTAAATCTAGGCGTTGATTTTGATGTAGGCAAAAGCCAACAGTTTTCTATCAGCATAGCCTTGATAGAATGGAGGGTTCTACTCAACCTTTTCAAATCCTTAACGATCATAAGAATTTGCTGTATATCCAATTGGCTCACAGGTTGAATGCTTGAAAGCCTAGTGGTCTCTATTTTGTGTTAATTTTTCTATTAATCAGATTTTGTCTTACATTCCTGGATCTTGTAAAACAGCACTATCTAGGCAATTTTTATCTTAAAACCCTAACCCTGAAGCTTCAAAACCAAAAATACCTTCAAAACACATTATCTCATAGATATTATTATCATCAATTCTTCAGCGATTGCAGCAAGCATAAACTCAAAATCCACAGCACACCACATCTCTGCTGTATGTTCCATAAAACCTCTGTAAAGAAATACTTTCCTGCACACATAACAGTTTTCTCTCTAGGCATTCAGCCTATAAGACTAATCTTTTCTATTTGTGGCAACATGTCTGGTGGCCTGACTTCCAAAGGACACCAGATTACATTGAAGCCTGTCATACGTCAAAGGGATATATTTTTGAATGGTAACCCAAAGCTACAAAAACTGAAGTTATTTTCAAAGAAGAGTTATTTTTGTTATTAAGGGCTAATTTGGCCAAAGGTAGAATGTCAGACCAATTATCTTGGAGAACAGAGGAGTTCTCTCCGTTTGACTGTTACTTTATGGGTGATAAGTAGAAGACAGAGTAATCCCTAACTTTTTATACACAACCCTCCAAAAATGTTAAACAAACTGTGTACCTCAGTCAGATACACTATCTCCATTTAATATGATGATATGAAGCACAAACAACTCAGCTAATTATTTGGCTGAAGATAATCCAGTGAGTGGAATGGACTGTAGGGTCTTAAATCTATCCACTACAACCCATACAGAAAAATAGTGCACAGTCTGCCATCCTGATGGCCTAAAAGATTAATTCATATGGAATTTCAATAGTTAACTATGAAAGCCACAACTAAGCTATTTCATTCAAAAACACGATTTTAGTAACACCAGTACTGTTAGTGACAACTACTACAATGCAAGTGACACAATCAAATATTACAAATGAAATATTGATTTGTACAGATCCCCTTAGCTGTAGAAGATATTACATAGTGAACACATATACATATGTGTATCTACCCATACATATGTAAATGTGTGTCTTGTTCCCAGTATATAGTCGTGAAATAGGGTTAAAGATGTTCAAAATGTCCTTTCAAGGATGTATCAAGTTTCTAGAGGGGTCAAATTCAAAAAGCCAAAAATGGTCTTAAAAATTGTTAAAATGTGACTCAAAAAGTATTGTGATCGGCAAGAACTTTTCGGCATCCTAGGAAAAATAGTGATTTTATCAAATATCCAAAAACCCATTTGTGAGTGCGGCAATCAGATAAAAATGTGCAATTGTGATTGAGTCACAATATATACAGTATATGGTCTGTCTCTATGTATGTAACTATGTATCTATCTTTCTATCTATTTATCTATCTATCTATAATTATTAATAAAGTTGTAAAAGTTTTAAATCAGTTGCAGCCTTTCATAGTAGGTTAGTTATTCAAAGGTATGTATTTATAATTTTAGGCATTAAGAATATAACCGTAAAGCAGTAGACTGAACTGTCAGTAATCTGTGTATAATATTATATGCTATGTCATGTCTGGTGACCAGCTTAGACTGTGGCAAGTTGTAAAATTAGTTTAGGGAAATTGAAGAAAACTTTAGAGAGTACTTGTGCTTCAAGCAAAGAGCTTGGTACTGACTGTACAGCTTAAAAATACTACATCTTCTCAGATGCCCTTTATTCACTCATGCTTTTAATTGCTTTTTTGGTGCCTGCAATTAAAAAAACTTATTTTCTTGTGTTATTTAGTTCCGGATTCTGCCACGGTAATATGAATAAGAGGAAGCCCTAACAGAATGAGGCTAATACAGGAAAGCTTTTCCATGTAGCAACATCTGCAAGCTTCAACAGACATCCAGTTTCAAAATCTGAAAAGCAGCCACCTATATTTGCATGTTAAGGATCTCATAAAATTAACACTGGCTTTCAGACACATTGTCTCCCAAGATTAATACAAATGCAAAGAAAAAATAGTTAGACCGTGTTCTCTATCTAAAGATTGTGGAAAATGAATGCAAGTCTTTCCCAAAAAGTATAATTTAAATACAGTCATTGGTTTGGATGGTAAGAACTTGCGTCTCTTTCAAGTGGAATGATTGGAAATAATAGTCTATCCCTGCAAATATGATCTTACTTGTAAAACTTTATGAAAACTGTGTCTAGGAATATTGCCAAATGGTTCAGAGAGATGTAGCCCAGCTGGGGCCTGTAGTATTTCTTGCCAATTAAAATCAAAGAGATTAAAAGCAATTGTTCTTTAAAAGGAGGTCACATATAAATCCAAACAATGTGAGATTCCATCTTTCTTTGCTTTTAGAATTATACATAAAGCAGACTTTAAGTTATGAAGTCGACATTTTCAAAGCAAGATCAATAAATCGATGAAAAGCGTACTTTTTTCTTTTTGGTTATGCATTGCAATTAAAATGACAGAGTATGTATCTCATCTTTGATCATTTACACTATAAACGCGTTTGTAACGTGTTTGTCACCATTGTCAGTTGTGCACGGAGCAGAGGGGGCGTGGTCGGGCAGAAGTAGACGTGATGGGGGAGCGTGGCGTGGGGGTGGTCAGGTGTGGCCTGGCAGGAGCGCGGGTGTTGCGTGTGCAGCGATAGGGGAATGTTAGAGCGGAAGGGCGGCTATAATTGCTGCAATAAAGAAAATAGCCTGTGTACACGGGCTTCACCACTAGTTTAATAATAACGTGAAAATCCGGCACATGGTGATGAAAAGAAAATAACATTTAGGAAATAGTAAAAGCCATTGTTTTGTTCTTCAAATTTGTTTTGGCATACATGTGCATACATAAACACCCATTACTTCTTATGGATCAAAAACGGGGAATGCCTTACCAGTTCCAGTAATATATTTTTAACACCAGTGCATGCGCTGTTCACATATGGGGGCCGATTTATTAAGGGCCAAATGACCATGAATATAGCTGTTTCCGCATGAGCCTTCAGGCTCGCCAGAATAAGGAGTTAAGAAGCAGCGGTCTTAAGACCGCTGCTCCTTAAAGGGACATAAAACAAGTTGGGATAGAGACAAATTAATATAATATGCACTTTAATTACTTTACCTGCAAATTTATACTGCACTGCCTCACCATTAACTCTTTCTTTTTAGTTTCTGAAATGTAAAGCTGTAACTCCCCCCCACACAATTCCTTTTATGGCTGTATCTATGTTTATTGTTCTTTTGGTAGAATGCAAAAGTGAACAGTGATTATCTGCTGGAGCATGCCTAGAAGATGGGAACTCAGTTGAAATACAATGCCTGTGTCTAAACACTGATAAGAGAGGTGGAGTTAGCTGCTCCAGGCAACTTAGCTATGTAATTAATTTAGCTTATTTTTAAACATTATTTTACAATACTTGCCAGCAATTTTTAAACAATTTTTTATGCAAACTATTTTAAATTAATTAGCCCTTTTAGGATATGCAAAGATTTCAACCTATTTTATGGCACTTTTACTCGTCCGCTGCCTCTGAGGCTGCGGACATCAATCCGCCCAATCTCATACAATCGAGTTGATCGACATCCCTCCTAGCGGCCGATTGGCTGCAAATCTGCAGGGGCGGCATTGCACAAGCAGCTCACCAGAACTGCTTGTGCAATGATAAATGCTGACAACGTATACTGTCGGCATTTATCGATGTTTTTAAATAACTTTTTAAATAACTATTTTTGTGTACTTTGCTTTGTTCTCTTGATATCCTTTGTCAAAAAGTATACCTAGGTAGGCTCAGGAGCTGTGAGCTAGCTATTGATTGGTGGCTGCACATATTTGCCTCTTGTGATTTTGCTTACTGTTCAGCTATCTCCCAGTAGTACATTGCTGCTCCTTCAATAAAAAATACCAAGAGAATAAAGCAAAATTGATAAAAGAAATACAATGGAAAGCTGCTTACAAATGTATACTCTATCTGAATCATGAAATAAAAACTTTGGGTTTCATATCCCTTTAATTTGATTTGCATTTAGTTGTTCAGCGAGCATTGTATTTACACATATAACTTTTTTTTTTATACAAAAACAATGGGGCTCTACTATATCTAAGTAGTGTGTCCAGAAATAAGGTGCGCCTAATTTATGCTATTTCAAAAAAGTGATAATATGGATAGATCCTAAGTTTTATATCTTACAAAAAATAAACAATATGAACTGTATAATTATAAATACAAATACATAACAATAGTCACCACAGTCATATGGTTAGGAAATATACATCCATAGATGCAAGTGAAAGTCCCAATATAGAGTGATGTCCAATCTGGAAATGATGTCCCAAATGATAGCTGCTCTCTCCAAAGATGTTGAAAAAGAGATGACTGCGTTCTGTATAGAAACAAAAAAAGAAGAGGCGCTCTGGTGCAGATGATCCTTGGCTACAAATGATTCTAAACTAACAGTTCAGAGTAATACTCACAAAGATGTTTGCACATGCAGTGCAATAACAGGTGAGCCGAAGCTTCAGAGCCGCTCGGCTGACTCGCTAGAGGGTGAAACAGCTGATTTCACCCTCTAGCGAGTCAGCCGAGCGGCTCTGAAGCTTCGGCTCACCTGTTATTGCACTGCATGTGCAAACATCTTTGTGAGTATTACTCTGAACTGTTAGTTTAGAATCATTTGTAGCCAAGGATCATCTGCACCAGAGCGCCTCTTCTTTTTTTGTTTCTATACAGAACGCAGTCATAACTTTTTTTTGGCATACCAAACATTTTTTTTATTTTTTTTTTACAGAAATAACATAAAAAATGCCCCAATTTTAAATGAAATAATCATTTTAAAAAAACCACACAAAAAAACACATTGTTGTGTCATTTTCTATGGCATATAGTAAACAGCTGCATGGAAGTTATTATTCCATAAAAAATTCAGATACATTTTATGGTTCACATTTAGGACTTCCCGTACTAAGCAGAGTAGGCGGCTTTGCAGCCCTTATGGTGCAAGCACACTCATACAAGTTTGCTTACCGCATGTTAAGAAGTAGCTATCATACTTATGCTTCAAGCCTTTTTTACAACTACTTATCAGACATTGGACCACTCATTTGAAAAAGCAAACAAACAAACAGGATTTCTGCTTTCAAATAAGGGGTCTCATATTACCGTTGCTTTGTGGTGCAACAACGGAGATACCCAACCCCTGTTTTTGTTCTATATGCTTATGTTGTGTCCAGTGACCACTGTCGTAATAATCTGTTGTAATCATTTCTTTAAAAAGACGGGTCATTTTCTCCACTGTAGTGTTGTTTGCGGTGCTAGGAGCAAAAGCCTAGAACCCTGTGACCTAATAGACAGACAATTGCAAGCGCTATTGCAATTATTTACTACCTAAATAAGCATGGGACCCTCATTTGAAGGAAGGTACTACTCTTTTTCACCATACAGTATATATATATATATATATTAGGTAAATGATTTCCTTTGCCATGGAAATCACCTACTAATGACAAGGGTATTATACCCCTCATACCCATTTGTATTGTATGGGGTGGTAAGGGCTCTAAATGTGTCCCCTCCTTTTTATGAAACACTTCTCAGATGTCTAAATGGGGCAGGGGACCATCAATAGCATGGCATTTGCCTGCAAATTGGGCAGGTGATAACCATCTTTAATGGTCAGCAACTGAATTCAAAATGGACAAGTAAAATAGGACATTCTCCACTTTCAAAACAACTAACTTGGGAGAGTACAGTCAATTTCTCAATTTTCTGAAGGTGATTGCTCTATTTATGGCAAGTTCCTGCATCTTAAAGGAGGAGCATAACCCTCAGTTGAAAAGGAAGAATTGTATGTCCCTGTAAGTGGTTTGTGAGCTAATATAAGTCCCTCATCCACAACTTCAGTAACAAGGACACCCTTTTCTATTCTCTAATCTCTAGATCACACTATGGACCCCATTAATCAAAGACCAGATGGACAAGTTCTCCGCAGTTAACATCGCACAAGCAATTGTTTGGGCAGCTGAGCGCACTGCTCTTGTGCATAAATGGGGCCCTATGCATAAGTAAAATCAATAATATATATATATATATATATATATATATAATAAATATATATATATATATATATATATATATATATATATATTATATATATATATATATATATATATTATATATTAAGTGTTGTGTGTAAATATTTAGATTTAATATTCTCTTTGAATATCTCATTCTCCAAAATATTGAGCAATTCAATTATGGCACAAATAAAAAAGAGGAAGAAAACCAGAGGAAGGGACCTGCAGTATGTTGTACACAATACATTGCAGCAGTCTTTAGCAAGATAGATTTTAAAGTTGTATGCATGGGCTATATCAATGTTAATCAATTTCTGTTTATTAAAGAAAAAATAGTTATTACAATATAGGTATAATTCTCCCACATAATCCCTCCTACCTCCCTGATCCCTCCCAAACAGCTCCCCCCCCCACACACACACACTACTCACCAACATCTTAGATAGTGGCAGACAGTCTGCCAGTATGGACAATTTAGTTTTTTTTTATATTATTTTTATTATATTTTATTTTCTGCAGTGTAGGATCCCCCCTTACCCTCCCACTTCCCTGATCCCTCCCAAACACTTCTATAACCCTCCCCCCTTCTGATGATCTCAGCCAACTTATGTACTGGCAGCTGTCTGCCAGTACCTAGTTTACATACATTTTGTTAGAAATTTTACTTTTTATATACATTGTTCTCTCATAATACACTTTTTATGTAGTTCTGTGGATCCCTCTCTCCTTCCTAGTAAAGCTTTTCCTGCAGTACGTGATCCCTTCCTCCCCATCCAAACCCCCCTCAGCTATGGGCCACCCACATGCCTTCCTCCTTCCCTCCCACGTCACCCATGACACCACACAGCAGAGCAGATACAGTGATGCTGTCTGTGTCACTGGCTGTATCAGAGATCTGGCTTCTTATGGTAATAGAGTCATGATCGGGCGCTACCTTAACAATATGAAGGCCGATGTCTTCTGCCTCTGGCTGCAGTCTTAACTGTCAAAGCATATTGTGCCTTTGGCCCCAGGAACATTGTCCTCACAACATTGAGCTGTGTGGGCAGAATTCCCTTGCACATCTGTGCCCACCGCTCTAATGCCATCAATTGTTGATCTTGACCTGGACAATTTAATTACGCCACCTCAAGAACCTAAGACCCCAGCTAATTAACCAGCATTTCATGCCTGCTCATGCTAGCCTGCAATACTTAGGCCCTGAAGCCCTATGGGGCCCTATGTGTGTGCTGAGTGAACCCTCATATTTATAAAGAGGATGATTCCCCTAGAAAATAAACCAAAATACTGCATCAAGACTGACAATAATAATCATTAGTGCCCATTTTAGTGTCAAATTAGAGAAATTATAAGCAGCCTCCATTATAATTCTCTCCCTATACATAAAGAACATTATTATTTGTTTGAATTGATTCATTTGTGTATGCTATCACAATGGCATTTTTTTTTTTTTTAAATTGAGAGTTAGGAGGCAAACACATTACCATAGTCATCTATGTCTAGTTGCTGAGAAGTGTGAGCTTATTTAAACCATAGAATGTTCAAATATTTTATATAAAAAATATAACTGCCTAGATCAGAGCACAATTGATAATATGCGCTGCATTATCAGCCCTGCTCAAACATTAACACCCAAAAGAGCATTACATGTTGTTGGTAAAATGCATTTTAACCAAAAGAAAAAGTTTAACCAAGCATTTTAAATTCCCCCAATACATAAATAGCATACCCTATACGTTCAATGGGAAGCTGTAGTACCATGCTCATTGCCCTCATATTAAAATTTGTTGGTTAGGTGTTGCGCTTGAACACAATCTGAAATTCTGCTATCACATTTACTTCTTTTGAAAATCAAGCATTAACATTATTGACTGCTATTGTGGAATCATGGATGGTATAAAGCAAAGAACGTAACCAAAAACTTTGGCAGAATTATTGAGCTCCACCAGCTTAGCACTTATCCAACATGAATTTTAGCATGGGCCTGCATAGAAATATATTGTCTAAGGCAAATAATGCACATGCGCTATTTGACATGAATATTATAGCGCAAGTTATAATACTTTGCCCACTATGGGCTAGATTACAAGAGGAGTGCAAATTTATTAGCGCTATTGTGTGTTAACATCTGTTTAAAGTAATCAATAGTGCATGGAAAATGCTGTGGGTACACAGTGAAACGTACATTGGAAGAGATTACGCCATCATATGCAGGTGACATCAAAGGGCAGAGTCACAATTTGTCCACTTGGATATAGCATTTGTCAGAACAGCAAATCCTGCTGTATGTAATCTTTTACCAGGGAGAGAGGTGGACAGTACCCTAGGGGACTGTATCATACTCACACAGCTGGATAAACCTTATTGAACCTTGTATTGGCTGTTTTTTTAAATATAATTTAAGAAATATTTTTACTCCATATTTTGCTGTAAGATACTGAAATGATCCTCCAGCACTGCGAGATCCATACAGCTAGATTTGGAGTTTTGTCGGTAACGACCCGAAAAGCTAACGCCGGCTTTTTTTCTGGCCGCACCATAAAAATAACTCTGGTATTGAGAGTCACATGAAGGCTGCGTTAGGCTCCATAAAAGGAGCGTTAGAGCATATTTAACGCAAGCTTCAACTCTCGATACCAGAGTTGCTTACGCAAGCGGCCAGCCTCAAAAACGTGCTCGTGCACGATTCCCCCATAGGAAAACAATGGGGCTGTTTGAGCTGAAAAAAAACCTAACACCTGCAAAAAAGCCGCGTTCAGCTCCTAACGCAGCCCCATTGTTTGCTATGTGGAAACACTTCCTACGTCTGCACCTAACACTCTAACATGTACCCGAGTCTAAAACACCCCTAACCTTACACTTATTAACCCCTAATCTGCCGCCCCCGCTATCGCTGACCCCTGCATATTATTATTAACCCCTAATCTGCCGCTCCGTAAACCGCCGCTACTTACATTATCCCTATGTACCCCTAATATGCTGCCCTAACATCGCCGACCCCTATATTATATTTATTAACCCCTAATCTGCCCCCCACAACGTCACCTCCACCTGCCTACACTATTAACCCCTAATCTGCCGAGCAGACCTGAGCGCTACTATAATAAAGTTATTAACCCCTAATCCGCCTCACTAACCCTATAATAAATAGTATTAACCCCTAATCTGCCCTCCCTAACATCGCTGACACCTAACTTCAATTATTAACCCCTAATCTGCCGACTGGAGCTCACCGCAATTCTAATAAATGTATTAACCCCTAAAGCTAAGTCTAACCCTAACACTAACACCCCCCTAAATTAAATATAATTTACATCTAACGAAATTAATTATCTCTTATTAAAAAAAATATTCCTATTTAAAGCTAAATACTTACCTGTAAAATATATCCTAATATAGCTACAATATAAATTATAATTACATTGTAGCTATTTTAGGATTAATATTTATTTTACAGGCAACATTTTAATTATTTTAACCATGTACAATAGCTATTAAATAGTTAAGAACTATTTAATAGTTACCTAGTTAAAATAATTACAAAATTACGTGTAAAATAAATCCTAACCTAAGTTAGAATTAAACCTAACACTATACTATCATTAAATTAATTAAATAAAATACCTACAATTACCTACAATTAAACCTAACACTACACTATCAATAAATAAATTAAATACAATTCCTACAAATAACTACAATGAAATAAACTAACTAAAGTACAAAAAATAAAAAAGAACTAAGTTCTAAAAAAAATAAAAAATTATTTACAAACATAAGAAAAATATTACAACAATTTTAAACTAATTACACCTACTCTAAGCCCCCCTAATAAAATAACAAAGACCCAAAAAATAAAAAATGCCCTACCCAATTCTAAATTACTAAAGTTCAAAGGCTCTTTTACCTTACCAGCCCTGAACAGGGCCCTTTGCGGGGCATGCCCCAAGAAGTTCAGCTCTTTTGCCTGTAAAGAAACCCATAAAATACCCCCCCAACATTACAACCCACCACCCACATACCCCTAATCTAACCCAAACCCCCCTTAAATAAACCTAACACTAAGCCCCTGAAGATCATCCTACCTTGTCTTCACCTCACCAGGTATCACCGATCGGTCCTGGCTCCAAAATCTTCATCCAACCCAAGCGGGGGCTGGCGATCCATCATCCGGTGGCTGAAGAGGTCCAGAAGAGGCTCCAAAGTCTTCATCCTATCCGGGAAGAAGAGGCGATCCGGACCGGCAACCATCTTGATCCAAGCGGCATCTTCTATCTTCATCCGATGACGACCGGCTCCATCCTGAAGACCTCCAGCGCGGACCCATTTTCTTCCGGCGACGTCCAACTGAAGAATGACGGTTCCTTTAAGGGACGTCATCCAAGATGGCGTCCCTCGAATTCCGATTGGCTGATAGGATTCTATCAGCCAATCGGAATTAAGGTAGGGATATTCTGATTGGCTGATGGAATCAGCCAATCAGAATCAAGTTCAATCCGATTGGCTGATCCAATCAGCCAATCAGATTGAGCTCGCATTCTATTGGCTGTTCCGATTGGCTGTTTTTTTTACAGGCAAAAGAGCTGAACTTCTTGGGGCATGCCCCGCAAAGGGCCCTGTTCAGGGCTGGTAAGATAAAAGAGCTTTGAACTTTAGTAATTTAGAATAGGGTAGGGCATTTTTTATTTTGGGGGTCTTTTGCTATTTTATTAAGGGGCTTAGAGTAGTGTAATTAGTTTAAATTGTTGTAATATTTTTCTTATGTTTGTAAATATTTTTTTATTTTTTGTAACTTAGTTCTTTTTTATTTTTTGTACTTTAGTTAGTTTATTTCATTGTAGTTATTTGTAGATATTGTATTTAATTAATGTATTGATAGTGTAATGTTAGGTTTAATTGTAGGTAATTATAGGTATTTAATTTAATTAATTTAATGATAGTATAGTGTTAGGTTTAATTGTAACTTAGGTTAGGATTTATTTTACAGGTAATTTTGTAATTATTTTAACTAGGTAGCTCTTAAATAGTTCTTAACTATTTAATAGCTATTGTACCTGGTTAAAATAATTACAAAGTTGCCTGTAAAATAAATATTAATCCTAAAATAGCTACAATGTAATTATAATTTATATTGTAGCTATATTAGGATTTATTTTACAGGTAAGTATTTAGCTTTAAATAGGAATAATTTATTTGATAAGAGTTAATTTATTTCGTTAGATTAAAATTATATTTAATTTAGGGGGGTGTTAGTGTTAGGGTTAGACTTAGCTTTAGGGGTTAATACATTTATTAGAATAGCGGTGTGCTCCGGTCGGCAGATTAGGGGTTAATAATTGAAGTTAGGTGTCGGCGATGTTAGGGAGGGCAGATTAGGGGTTAATACTATTTATTATAGGGTTAGTGAGGCGGATTAGGGGTTAATAACTTTATTATAGTAGCGGTGCGGTCCGCTCGGCAGATTAGGGGTTAATAAGTGTAGGCAGGTGGAGGCGACGTTGAGGGGGGCAGATTAGGGGTTAATAAATATAATATACGGGTCGGCGGTGTTAGGGGCAGCAGATTAGGGGTACATAGCTATAATTTAGGTGGCAGCTCTTTGCGGTCGGCAGATTAGGGGTTAATTATAGTAGGTAGCTGGCGGCGACGTTGTGGGGGGCAGATTAGGGGTTCATAAGTATAACGTAGGTGGCGGTCGGCAGATTAGGGGTTAAAAAAATTTAATCGAGTGGCGGCGATGTGGGGGGGGCCTCGGTTTAGGGGTACATAGGTAGTTTATGGTGTAGTGTAACTTTAGAGTACAGTAGTTAAGAGCTTTATGAACTGGCGTTAGCCCAAAAACCTCTTAACTACTGACTTTTTTCTGCGGCTGGAGTTTTGTCGTTAGATTTCTAACGCTCACTTCAGACACGACTCTAAATACCGGAGTTAGAAAGATCCCATTGAAAAGATAGGATACGCAATTGACGTAAGGGGATCTGCGGTATGGAAAAGTCGCGGCTGAAAAGTGAGCGTTAGACCCTTTTTTGAGTGACTCCAAATACCAGAGTTAGCCTAAAACAGCGTTAGGAGCCTCTAACGCTGGTTTTCACGGCTAACGCCAAACTCCAAATCTAGCCGATAGTGAATTTTTTTAAAAGACAGATTTTGTTATACTTTTCCAAGGGGCATTCCCTGCATATCAGTATGTGAATGAGAGACAAGTCCAGTGCAATCTAACACTGCACGGCATCAGAGTTCTTCTTTATTTACACTTTGTGCTTTGTATTTTATATCACTATATGCTTCAAATTGACTTTTATTACATCTAAACTTTGCACTTTCTATGTTGTATTCTATTTTGTATACAGCAGTGTATTTATGATTGGGATTTTACAAATTCTGATTATGCCTACACAGTTTATGTGTAACTTTTAACAAATTAGCCTCATACTTTGTAAATTTATGTGTATATTTTACAAATTACATTGCACTTTTTCTTCTTTTTAAATTGAAACTGAAAAAAATATCAGCTTCAGATTCCCAGAAAGCTTCATTACTTTCTATTGGCCAGATAATCAAACATTCTCTAGTTTTGTGAGAGATTATAGTGCAGACTTCCCACGTGCTGAACTGACTGTATTTTCTAACAAAAGGAGAGAAACCAGAGATTTGAGAGATGCCTTCTATAGAAATAGCTGAAGCTGTCTGTGATGCAAAATTTTACATGGGAAAGAATAGGTAGCAGGAGAACACCTAAAGTAACATGGAAACTTTCAAAACAGAATGTTTAAAGTCACTGCTAATTCTAAATCTAAATGTATTAAAATATAAATGTGACAGGGCAAAGCTTAAATGTAATAATACTAAAAAAGGACCCAAACTTAAATGTAAAGTAAAATAAAATACAAAGCACAAAGTATAAGTGTAACAAAACTCTCATATCTTGCAATACTATATTGCACTCGGATTGTCTCTCCTTCACATACAGAAATGAGAGAGATCTCACAGTGCTGGAGAGTTCTGCCCTTTTTCTTTTGCGCATTCAGTGAGTTCAGCCCCTGTGAAGTCTGAACTACAATTTCTCTTTAAGATGGAGAATCCTTTTATTAGATGGAGAATCCTTTAATTAGGGCCTTTGTGCCATATGGGATTACACTGTTGTTTTATTTTTTTTCCTTTGAGGATATAGGCGCATATTTATCAAGCTCCGCTCTTAAAACCGCTGCTCCATAACTTGTTTGCCTGCTCTGAGGCAGCGGACAGAAATCAACCCGATCGAATACGATTGACACCCACTGCTAGCGGACGATTGGCCGCGAATATGCAGGGGGTGGCATTGCACCAGCAGTTCACAAGAACTGCTGGTGCAATGATAAATGCCGACAGCGTATGACACATTTATGATGTGTAGAGATGTGCAGCGCACATTGATACATATGCCCCATAGAGGGGTAATTATCAACGCGTCTACTTTACCTGCCTTCGCCGGTTCAATACGCCCGCTTAAGCTCTCCTACCATCGCCGCTGCGGACCTGAATACGTTCACCTAAGTTATCAATAAAGCTGTCAAAAAGCCGTGCACCAAGTACGGGTCGATGAGCAGTGGATTCTGATAGTTATCACTCATCCGATCTCGCTGCTCTTCGGCTTTTTTTACAGCTTTATTGCTAGCCTGTCACTAAGCACTCACACTAAACTACACTGTTCTACCCCCTATACCGGCACCCCCGGAACCTCCCGCAACTAAATAAAGTTAGTAGACCCCGCCGCAACTCTTAGAAATGTATTAACCCCTATACCGCCGCTCCCGGACACCGCCGCCACCTACATTATTCCTAGTAACCCCTATCCTGCCCCCCATAACGTCGCCCTCTATAATAAAGTTATTAACCCCTATCCTGCTGATCCCGCCACCTCACCGCAACTAAATAAATAGTTTAACCCCTAAACCGCCGCTTCCAGACCCCACCGCAACCTATATTAAACTTATTAACCCCTAATCTGCCCCCTTACACTGTCGCCACCTATAATACATTTATTAACCCCTATCCTGCCCCCCACTACACCGCCGCCACTGTAATAAATTTATTAACCCCTAAACCTAAGTCTAACACTAACCCTAGCACCCCCTAACTTAAGTATTAATTAAATAAATCTAAATAATATTTCTATTATTAACTAAATTAATCCTATTTAAAACTAAATACTTACCTTTAAAATAAACCCTAATATAGCTACAATATAAATAATAATTATATTGTAGCTATCTTAGGATTTATTTTTATTTTACAGGTTACTTTCAATTTATTTTAACTAGGTACAATAGCTATGAAATAGTTATTAACTATTTAATAGCTACCTAGCTAAAATAAAGATAAATTTACCTGTAAAATAAAAACTAACCTAACTTACAATTACACCTAACACTACACTATACTTAAATAAATTATTCTTATTTAAAACTAAATACTTACCTGTAAAATACACCCTAAGATAGCTACAATGTAATTAATAATTACATTGTAGCTATTTTAGGATTTATATTTATTTTACAGGTAACTTTGTATTTATTTTAGCTAGTTAGAATAGTTATTAAATAGTTATTAACTATTTAATAACTACCTAGCTAAAAGAAATACAAAATTACCTGTAAAATAAATCCTAACCTAAGTTACAATTAAACCTAACACTACACTATCATTAAATTAATTAAATAAATTAACTACAAATAACTACAAATAAATACAATTGCATAAACTAACTAAAGTACAAAAAATAAAAAAAAGCTGTTACAAAAAATAAAAAAAATAAGTTACAAACATTTAAAAAATATTACAAACAATTTTAAGCTAATTACACCTAATCTAAGCCCCCAATAAATAACAAAGCCCCCCAAAATAAAAAAAATGCCCTACCCTATTCTAAATTAAAAAAGTTCAAAGCTCTTTTACCTTACCAGCCCTTAAAAGGGCCTTTTGCAGGGCATGCCCCAAAGAAAACTGCTCTTTTGCCTGTAAAAGAAAAATACAACCCCTCCCAACATTAAAACCCACCACCCACATACCCCTAATCTAACCCAAACCCCCCTTTAATTTATTTAATTAATTTAATGATAGTGTAGTGTTAGGTTTAATTGTAACTTAGGTTAGGATTTATTTTAGAGGTAATTTTGTATTTCTTTTAGCTAGGTAGTTATTAAATAGTTAATAACTATTTAATAACTATTCTAACTAGCTAAAATAAATACAAAGTTACCTGTAAAATAAATATAAATCCTAAAATAGCTACAATGTAATTATTAATTACATTGCAGCTATCTTAGAATTTATTTTACAGGTAAGTATTTAGTTTTAAATAGAAATAATTTATTAAAGTATAGTGTAGTGTTAGGTGTAATTGTAACTTAGGTTAGGATTTATTTTACAGGTAAATTTCTCTTTATTTTAGCTAGGTAGCTATTAAATAGTTCATATCTATTTAATAGCTATTGTACCTGGTTAAAATAAATTGAAAGTTGCCTGTAAAATATAAATAAATCCTAAGATAGCTACAATATAATTATTATTTATATTGTAGCTATATTAGGATTTATTTTAAAGGTAAGTATTTAGTTTTAAATAGGATTAATTTAGTTAATAATAGAAATATTATTTAGATTTATTTAATTAATATTTATGTTGGGGGGTGTTAGGGTTAGACTTAGGTTTAGGGGTTAATAATTTTATTACAGTGGCGGTGGTGTAGGGGGGCAGATTAGTAGTTAATAAGTTTAATATAGGTTGTGGCGGGGTCCGGGAGCGG
Source organism: Bombina bombina (assembly GCF_027579735.1). NCBI lineage: Eukaryota > Metazoa > Chordata > Amphibia > Anura > Bombinatoridae > Bombina > Bombina bombina. The sequence goes on along the minus strand of NC_069499.1, from coordinate 511,362,144 downwards.
CGGTTTAGGGGTTAATACATATATTATAGTTGCGGCGGGGTCAGGGAGCGGTGGTTTAGGGGTTAATAAGTTTATTATAGTGTCGGCGGGGTCCGGGAGCAGCGGTTTAGGGGTTAACATATTTATTATAGTGGCAGTGGGCTCCGGGAGCGGCGGTTTAGGGGGTATTGCATTTATTTAGTTGCGGCGTTGTAGTGGGGGCAGATTAGGGGTGTTTAGACTCGGGGTACATGTTAGGGTGTTAGGTGTAGACAGCTCCCATAGGAATCAATGGGATGTCGGGCAGCAGCGAACATGAACTTTCGCTATGGTCAGATTCCCATTGATTCTTATGGGATCCGCCGCCTCCAGGGCGGCGGATTGAAAACCAGGTATGCTGCGCCGGAAAAGTGCCAAGCGTACCTGTTAGTTTTTTGATAACTAGCAAAAGTAGTCAGATTGTGCCGCACTTGTGTGCGGAACATCTGGAGTGACTTAAGAATCGATCTGTGTCGGACTGAGTCTGGCGGATCGAAGCTTACATCACAAAATTCTACTTTTGCCGGTCTCTAGCCTTTGATAACTAAGGCGAATCAGCCTCGCCACAAATACGCTGCGGAATTCCAGCGTATTTGAGGTTGACGGCTTGATAACTACCCCCCCATTGTCTTCACACATTTGTAGCAGCTGGAGGACACTTTTATGGAAATATTCTTTTCGGGACATATTCTCAATTTTAAATGATTATATTTTTTTTATTTTATATATAGCTCAAGCACTAAGCTATACTGAATCTTAAAGTGTTGCGTAATATGTTGGCACTGTATAAATAAACAATATAATATAGTAATTGTGCACTAAACCGATGATAATTATTTATTTATTCATGTACATCTGTGCTAAACTATTAATAATAATGATTTTCTTCATGGTCTTAAAAATCTCTACATTTTACAGAGCAACACTTAACTTACCAATTCTAATACAAGTGCAATAAGCTCGCAATAGTGCTCTCTGCACTAATCATTAAAACTATAGTGCATGGTTAAAAAGTTTCAGAAGTGTTAAGATTCTCTGGTGAAAATATTTAACCATAAATTGTAATATGAAATAGTGAGTTATTATTGTGCCAGGATCTGAAAAGAAAAACAAGAGCGCATCCTCCGACTCAAGTAAAGTTTTATTAATAGTAAAATAAGCGCTGTATACATATGCACTTACAAAATTTCAAACATTAATCAGCCTGTCAGTGCAACCAGTCCGGTATGTCTGCTGTACTCAGCTGTGTTCTTATAAGTAATCCAATGCCCTTGTTAAAGTTCTGTGGTCTTTTTCAAATCTCACCGATTTTTGCGAGACCTCCTTAGGACCTGTGTGGGCTATCAGTCACTGCGAGCTGTATCCTGCACTATGTGTTCCTCGACGCGTTTCCCCCGATGCCGGTCGGGCTTTCTCAAGAGGTAGGATTGTTCAACAGATACGGCATACGCAGGCTTTTTTTATATTATAAAGAAACGCCCCTAAAGCTGAATAGCCAATCATTCAGTGTGAATAGGTGACGTTGCCGTGAACTGTCAGACAATATTTCAAATGCTACAGTCTCCTTGTATTGAAATAGATTTCATTGTATCCTTTGTCTTACAATCATTCTAGAAAAGAATATACATTTTAAAATACATACTAGATAGAAAATCCTTAATAAAAAAAAAAATAATAAAAAATGACATGGTTAAAAATTAATGAATAAAACTAAATATTAATATACATATATATACAATGTAAATACTCACTTTTATGTTTAATACATGCAATAATATTATCAAAAATTCACCCAAAAAAATATTTGTAATATATGGATTGTACTCATAGTTACGAGTACAATCCATACATTACAAACATTTTTTTGGGTGAATTTTTGATAACACAGCTGAGCACAGCAGACATACCGGACTGGTTGCACTGACAGGCTGATTAATGTTTGAAATTTTGTAAGTGCATATGTATACAGTGCTTATTTTACTATTTTAATAAAACTTTACTTGAGTCTGAGGATGCACTCTTGTTTTTCTTTTCAGATCGTGCTACTTTTTCTCTGAAGTGTAAGAGACATCGGATAGAAGAGCAGCACTCGGCAAAAGTTTCTCTTAGCGAGGCGAACGTCAGCAGCTCCAGTGTTCTTAATGCTAATCGTTTTTTTCTGAGAAATGAGTGGAAAGTCTCAGAAGGACTTATTTTCCCTGATTTGAACTTTGCTACACAATACAGGTCGTATACAGGGCTGTAAATTATTGTTATTTATCTGATTGCAGGTTGTGAATGGACATTGTTTTTAAAGTCATTGTAGTTATTATTATTAATTTTAGGAGTGGAATACCATACGTTAATTAGCTATAGAATTAACGGTGTTCACTCTCTTATCAATTTGCATCCCATCAGTTATATTTAGTAGCTATTAACTTGTTCACAATTTTACCTTATATATATCTTTAAGGGGTTCTGTTTTGTATCTATTTTTAGCGCCTATATATCCTATTCCAGTATTATATTATGGTGCCAGGTAGCACTAAAGATAATGCATCCTGTACCATCCATACCACTCTTGTAATATACCCCTATATGTATTAGCCATGGACTTGTGATACCAGAGCAAAAATAAAACTGATATGGGCTAAGCATGCAACAATGTTAACCCCTTAAGGACCGGTCATTTCAGACTACGACTTCCCCAAAAGACCAGAACATTTTTAGCATTTTTGCCATCACTACATTAAAACAGAAATATAGCCTTTTTATATTTACCTTTCAAAATTATATATGTATATATATATATATATATATATATATATATATATACACAACCCAAGTATTGATCTAGGCCCATTTTTGTATATTTCATGTCATCATTTCACCGCCAAATGCGATCAAATAAAAAAAATTGTTAACGTTTTCACAAACTTTAGGTTCTCACTTACATTATTTACAAACAGCTTGTGTCATGGTAAAAATGGTTGTAAATGCTTCTCTGGGATGTCATTTGTTCAGAAATAGCAGAGATATGGCTTTGGCATTGCTTTTTGGTAATTACAAGGCCGCTAATTGCAGATGCTCACCACACTTGTATTATACCTAGCAGTGAAAGAGGTTAATTAGGTAGCTTGTAAGGTTAATTTTAGCTTTAGTGTAGAGATTACCCTCCCACCTGAAACTTCACACCCCCTGATCCCTACCTGACCCCTCTCTAACAGCTATTTTCCCTCCCCCACCCCCAATGGTCACCCCCATCTTAAGTAATGGCAGAAAGTCTGCCAGTATGAACATAAAAGGCTTTAAAACATTTTTTTAAATATTTTCTGCATTGTGGGATCCCCCCTTACCACCCAACTTCCTGATCCCCCCGAAAAAGCTCTCTAACCCTATTAGCCACAATCTTAGGTACCGGCAGCTGCCTGCCAGTACCCAGTTTTCCCAAATTTTTCAATTTTTGTTTATAAAATTAAAAAAAAAAATCTGTAGTGTAGCTGCCCCCACCTCCTTTAGCCCCTCCCCTCCCAGATCGATTTCCCACCCTCATATCCGATTCCTCAGTATGACCCCCTCTCCCTCTTTCCCCCCGCTGCTTCTCTGTTTTTTTTTTCAGTAGCGCAGCGGCGGCGCCCACCTCCCGCCCCCTCACACACCCTCCAGCAATGGGCCACATACCTCCTTACCCTCCCACGCACCAACGATCGGGCCCTTTCTACATCTATATCTTTGGCTGTCTATTTCTGCACTGCCTCACTCATGGGGCATGCAGAAATAGTGCAATCTTGCTATTTTTAGCGAGATTGCGGCAGAGAGAGGCACAGGGCTTAACGACCAGCTTCGTACAGGGTACGGTGATGGTTGTTAAGGGGTTAATGTTCCATATCGCTTGCATATTTATGCTCCACTTGTAACCCATCCAAAGTTTGCAAAATGAGAGACTTTACAGATAGACTTACTTGTGTAAAACATTACAGTGTTTTCAGGATTTTGTTTCTGTGAGTTGCTTATTTTATTCAGGCTTCTCTTTAGAAATTTGTATTTCTCATAAATTAGAGACCAAGGGGCATATTTATTATGTTGCGAGCGGACATAATCCGATATAGCGGTTCATGTCCGTTGCACATCGATAAATACCGACAGCATACGCTCTCGGCATTTATCATTGCACCAGCAGTTCTTGTAAACTGCTGGTGCAATACCGCCCCCCTACATATTCGCGACAAATCGCCCGCTAGCAGGGGGTGTCAATCAACCCGATTGTATTAGAACGGGTGGATTTCTGTCTGCTGCCTCAGAGCAGGCAGACAGGTTACAGAGCAGAGGTCTTTAGACCGCTGCTTCATAACTTCTGTTTCCGGCAAGCCTTCAGGGTCATCAAGCTCCATCCTGAGCTTGATAAATATGCCCTTTAAAATGAATAATATCTACTTTTAAAAAATATATATACTGTATTTTTTTATATATATATATATATATATATATATATATTTTTTTTTTTACTAAAGTTGGCAGTTAGTGAGTACATTTTCTTATCAGGAATTCAGCTTTTTTTTCTTTATTGTGTATTTTAACCAGCACAGACTTTAAAGTCTATTTTTTTTTTTTTTTTTTTAAAGAACAGCCTTCTTTGTTAGATTGTTTTGAAATATGCAATACGTTATTGATTAATATATTTTTTGGCACATTTTAAAAGAACAGCTTTAATGGTGGGTTTTTAATATTTATGCCAGATATCTATGTTTATAACAATATGAATAACAGAGCTCCAAGTTAGCACTTGCTCACAATGCAGACTTTTAATATTGCTAATACTATTTTAGCTCAGTGTGAACACAATATGCAATAAATTAACCCTAAGGCTAATTCATCTGACTCTCATCTAAACTGTAATCAATCATTTACCTTCTATGATAATGTCACACAACAAACATATGTCTAGATTACGAGTTGTGCGTTAAGGTAAAAAAAGCAGTGTTAACAGGTACTAACGCTGCTTTTTTACGCCCACTGCTATTACGAGTCTTGCAGGTTTAGGGGCACCGCACACTTCTTTGGCCTTAGTGCAAAACGACTTACGTAAACTTTGTAAAGTCTTTTGTCTATGGGACTTCCATAGCGCCGGTATTACGAGTCTGTCCTGGGAGGCCAAAAAGTGAGCGGTACACCCTACCCTGTCAAGAGTCCTAACACATTTAAAAGTCAGTAGTTAAGAGTTTTATGGTACAAAGCTGAAGCATAAAACTCATAACTAAAGTGCTAAAAAGTATACTAGCACCCATAAACTACGTATTAACCCCTAAACCGAGGCCCTCCTGCATCGCAAACAGTAAAATAAAAATTTTAACCCCTAATCTGCTGCTCCGGACACCGCCGCCACCTACATTATATTTATGAACCCCTAATCTGCTGCCCCCAACATCGCCGCCACCTACATTATATTTATTAACCCCTAATCTGCCGCCCTGACACTATAATAAATATATTAACCCCTAAACCGCCACACTCCCACCTCGCAAACATTAGTTAAATATTATTAACCCCTAATCTGCCGTCCCTAACATCGCCGCCACCTACCTACATTTATTAACCCCTAATCTGCCACCCCCAAAGTCGCCACCACTATACTAAATGTATTAACCCCTAAACCTAAGTCTAACCCTAACACCCCCTAACTTAAATATAATTTAAATAAATCTAAATAAAATTACTATAATTACATAAATTATTCCTATTTAAAACTAAATATTTACCTATAAAAAAAAACGTAAGCTAGCTACAATATAACTAATATTTACATTGTAGCTAGCTTAGGGTTTATTTTTGTTTTACAGGCAAGTTTGTATTTTAACTAGGTAGAATAGTTATTAAATAGTTATTAACTATTTAATAACTACCTAGCTAAAATAAATACAAAAGTACCTGTAAAATAAAACCTAACCTAACCTAAGTTACACTAACACATAACAACACTACACTATAATTAAATACATTTACTAAATTAAATACAATTAAATAAATTAAATTAAATTAGCTAAAGTACAAAAAAAACCCCCACTATATTACAGAAAATAATAAACAAATTACAGATATTTAAACTAATTACACCTAATCTAATAGCCCTATCAAAATAGAAAAAAAAAAACACAAAAAAAAAAAACCTTGCCTAAACTAAACTACCATTTTGCGGGGCATTGCCCCAAATTAATCAGCTCTTTTACCTGTAAAAAAACAACCCCCCCAACAGTAAAAACCCACCACCCACACAAACAACCCCCCAAATAAAATACTATCTAAAAAAAACCTAAGCTCCCAATGCCCTGAAAAGGGCATTTGGATGGGCATTGCCCTTAAAAGGGCAGTTAGCTCTTTTGCAGGCCCAAAGTAGTTTAGTTTAGGCTAGGGTTTTTTTTTTTTATTTTGGGGGGGCTTTTTTATTTTGATAGGGCTATTAGATTAGGTGTAATTAGTTTAAATATCTGTAATTTGTTTATTATTTTCTGTTATTTAGTGTTTGTTTTTTTGTACTTTAGCTAATTTAATTTAATTTATTTAATTGTATTTAATTTAGTAAATGTATTTAATTATAGTGTAGTGTTAGGTGTTAGTGTAACTTAGGTTAGGTTTTATTTTACAGGTACTATTGTATTTATTTTAGCTAGGTAGTTATTAAATAGTTAATAACTATTTAATAACTATTCTACCTAGTTAAAATAAATACAAACTTGCCTGTAAAATAAAAATAAACCGTAAGCTAGCTACAATGTAACTATTAGTTATATTGTAGCTAGCGTAGGGTTTATTTTATAGGTAAGTATTTAGTTTTAAATAGGAATAATCTAGTTAATGATAGGAATTTTATTTAGACTTATTTAAATTATATTTAAGTTAGGGGGTGTTAGGGTTAGACTTAGGTTTAGGGGTTAATACATTTAATATAGTGGCGGCGATGTTGGGGGCGGCAGATTAGGGGTTAATAAATGTAGCTAGGTGGCGGCGATGTTAGGGACGGCAGATTAGGGGTTAATAATGTTTAATTAATGTTTGTGAGGCGGGAGAGTGGCAGTTTAGGGGTTAATATGTTTATTATAGTGGCGGCAACGTTGGGGGCGGCAGATTAGGGGTTAATAAGTGTAGGTAGGTGGCGGCAACATTAGGGGCGGCAGATTAGGGGTTAATAAATATAATGTAGGTTTCGGCGATGTTGGGGGCAGCAGATTAAGGGTTCATAAGTATAATGTAGTTGGCGGCGGTGTCCAGAGCGGCAGATTAGGGGTTAATAAATATAATGCAGGTGTTGGCGATGTCGGGGGTGGCAGATTAGAGGTTAATAAGTGTAATATTAAGGGTGTTTAGACTTGGGGTTCATGTTAGGGTGTTAGGTGTAGACATAAATTTTATTTCCCCATAGGAATTAATGGGGCTGCGTTAGTGAGTTTTACGCTGCTTTTTTGCAGGTGTTAGACTTTTTCTCAGCCGGCTCTCCCCTTTGATTCCTATGGGGAAATCGTGCACAAGCATGTACGACCAGCTCACCGCTGACTTAAGCAGCGCTGGTATTGGAGTGCTGTAATGAGCATAATTTTGCTCAACGCTCACTTCTTGTCTTTTAACGATGGGTTTGTAAAAACCTGTAATACTAGCGCTGCAGGTAAGTGAGCAGTGAGAGAAAACTGCTCATTAGCACCACATAGCCTCTAACACAAAACTCATAATCTAGCCGATAGGGTTTGTAGAGGAAGGGTTGTTATATATAATATAGTAAATGCTCAGCAAATATATTTGTAACCTTCAGTGTCAGACTGCTCTTTGCTTCCTTATGTCAAATGGTTCTAAAAAGCTAATGTTTTTTCTGCAGGCTCTCCTGTGTGAAAGAGAAGGCAGGAGGAATTAGTACTGTAAAGGACTGACTAAAGGAAGAATGTCTTTCTCTCCTTGCCTGCAGCAACATCCCAGCTGTAGGTGATTCCATGCAGTGATTTCTTAAGTAAGATGCTGTAGAAGGAGTGGGAGTGGTGTGCAATACATCAGCTCTTTGAATATTTAGTTCTTGTTAGGTTGACTCAAACCCAGAGTAAGAATCTGGTGTTTCTCAGCCTCTAGAGTATGAGTTTAGATGGTTCCAATAGTGATGTTGTGAACTTAAAATTTTCCGTTCGCGAACAGCGAACACAAACCCACAAATGTTCGCGAACGGGCGAACCAGGTGAACCGCCATTGACTTCAATAGGCAGGCGAACTTTAAAACCCACAGGGATCTTTCTGGCCACAATAGTGATGGAAAAGTTGTTTCAAGGGTACTAACACCTGGACTGTGGCATGCCGGAGGGGGATCCATGGCAAAACTCCCATGGAAAATTACATAGTTGATGCAGAGTCTGGTTTTAATCCATAAAGGGCATAAATCACCTAACATTCCTAAATTGTTTTGAATAACGTGCTTTAAAACAGTCCATTTGCACAGCCGCAAACTCCTCATTTGCACAAGGTTGGATACCAAGCTAGCCATGTCCAGTTCCTTGTCCTCACTGATGTAATTGAAGGTCTCTTCCTCCACCCAGCCACGTACAACACCAAGGGTCCCCGAAAGGTGACAACAAGCCCCCTGGGATGCCTGCTGTGTTTGGTCTTCCACCTCCTCAAAGCCACCTTCCTCCTCTGACTCCTCTTCTTCAGACTCCTCTCTCTGCATTGCCTGTCTCTACATTATTATAAGGTGTGTTAAGTAGTACTATTCCTATCAGTTTAATCCCTGTTACGTCCCCTATCAGGGGATGTGTATATGGCATGGATTTTAGGAACCGGGAGATGGAAAAAGATGCTTGGTCGGTCCTCCTACTTCAAATTTGGGGCACTGCGTGTGCAATCGTGGCCGGACTTCAAGCCGACGGACATTTGACCGATGGACATTTGGCCGATGGACATTTGGACGAAACACAAGTGGATGTCAGATAACAGTCCGGCCACGAGATAGATAGATTTGATAGATAGATAGATAGATACATAGATTAGATAGATAGATAGATCAATAGATGCAATAGATACATTTGATAGATAGGATAGATAGATAGATAGATTTGATAGATAAATAGATATATTTGATAGATAGATAATTTCAAGACGTGCGGTCTGTCACCCATGGTAAGGTTCCCAGAGGCAGTTGCAGCGCCAGGGGACGTGTATATGGCATGGATTTTAGGAACCGGGAGATGGAAAAAGATGCTTGGTCGGTCCTCCTACTTCAAATTTGGGGCACTGCGCATGCAATCTACTGTTCCACCAGATATGAGTGGTGTGTTAAGTAGTACTATTCTTATCAGTTTAATCCCTGTTACGTCCCCTATCAGGGGAACGTGTATATGGCATGGATTTTAGGAACCGGGAGATGGAAAAAGATGCTTGGTCGGTCCTCCTACTTCAAATTTGGGGCACTGCGCGTGCAGTCTACTGTGCCACCAGATATGAGTGGTGTGTTAAGTAGTACTATTCTTATCAGTTTAATCCCTGTTACGTCCCCTATCAGGGGACATGTATATGGCATGGATTTTAGGAACCGGGAGATGGAAAAAGATGCTTGGTCGGTCCGGCCACGAGATAGATAGATTTGATAGATAGATAATTAGATACATAGATTAGATAGATAGATCAATAGATGCAATAGATACATTTGATAGATACAATAGATAGATAGATAGATTTGATAGATAAATAGATAGATTTGATAGATAGATAATTTCCCAGACAGAGAATTACAAGATGTGTGGTCTGGGAACCATGGTAAGGTTACTTCATTTTGAACAATCGAGTACAGGTTGGGGATTGCCTTTTGTGCATTGAAATTTCAGCCGGGTACCTTCCTCTGCGGTGTCCCCTATCAGAGGACATGTATATGGCATGGATTTTAGGAACTGGGAGATGGAAAAAGATGCTTGGTCGGTCCTCCTACTTCAAATTTGGGGCACTGCACGTGCAATCTACTGTGCCACCAGATATGAGTGGTGTGTTAAGCAGTACTATTCTTATCAGTTTAATCCCTGTTACATCCCCTATCAGGGGACTTGTATATGGCATGGATTTTAGGAACCGGGAGATGGAAAAAGATGCTTGGTCGGTCCGGCCATGAGATAGATAGATTTGATAGATAGATAGATACATAGATTAGATAGATAGATTAATAGATGCAATAGATACATTTGATAGATACAATAGATAGATAGATAGATAGATAGATAGATAGATTTGATAGATAAATAGATAGATTTGATAGATAGATAATTTCCCAGACAGAGAATTACAAGACGTGCGGCCTGGGACCCATGGTAAGGTTACTTCCTTTTGCACAATCGAGTACAGGTTGGGGATTGCCTTTTGTGAAAAGAAATTTCGGCCGGGTACCTTCCACTGCGGTGTCCCCTATCAGGGGATCTGTATATTGCATGGATTTTAGGAACCGGGAGACTTGAAGCGGGGCAGGCCAGAAGTTTTATCTCAAATTGGGATAGCTCAGGCCACAGGTCAAGCCTGCACACCCAGTAGTCAAGGGGTTCATCGCTCCTCAGAGTGTCGTGATCTGCAGTTAAGGCAAGGTAGTCTGCTACCCGAAGGGCTGTGGCGATGCATAGGAGTTAAAAAGCTCCGCATCTCCTCCTTCAACAACACGTCTGTAAAGTGTCCTGTCCTTGCCGGCGTGGTCGTGGGAGTCGGAGGATTACTTTCACCTCTTCCCCTGTTAGATTCCCTTTGCGCTTTGACATCACCCTTATACGCTGTGTAAAGCATACTTTTTAATTTGTTTTGGAACTGCTGCATCCTTTCCTTTCTTCCCCCCAGAAACGTACAACACTAGGGTACCAGATAGGTGACAACGAGCACCCTGGGATGCCTGTTGTGGTTGGTCTTCCTCCTCCTCCTCAAAGCCACATTCCTCCTCTGACTCCTCTTCCTCACAATCCTCTTCCAGCGTTGCCGCTGGTCCAGCAAGCAATGCTGATAAGGCTGTTTCTGGTGGTGATGGTGACCACAACTCTTCCTCTTCACGCTCATCTATGGCCTGATCCAGCACTCTTTGCAGGGCAAGCTCCAGGAAGAAAACAAATGGTATGATGCCGCTGATGGTGCCTTCGGTGCGACTGACTAGGTTTGTCACCTCCTCAAAAGGACGCATGAGCCTACAGGCATTGCGCATGAGCATCCAGTAACGTGGCAAAAAAATTCCCAGCTCCGCAGAGGCTGTCCTAGCACCCCGGTCATACAAATACTCGTTAACGGATTTTTCTTGTTGGGGCAGGCGGTCAAACATTAGGAGTGTTGAATTCCAACGTGTCGGGCTGTCGCAAATCAAGCGCCTCACTGGCATGTTGTTTCACCACTGGATATCGGAAAAGTGCGCCATGGCCGTGTAGGAACGCCTGAAATGGCCACACACCTTCTTGGCCTGCTTCAGGATGTCCTGTAAGCCTGGGTACTTATGCACAAAGCGTTGTACGATCAGATTACACACATGTGCCATGCACGGCACATGTGTCAACTTGCCCAATTTCAATGCCGCCACCAAATTACTTCTGTTGTCAGAAACCACTTTGCCGATCTCCAGTTGGTGCGGAGTCAGCCACTGATCCACCTGTGCATTCAGGGCGGACAGGAGTGCTGGTTCGGTGTGACTCTCTGCTTTCAGGCAAGTCAACCCCAAGACGGCGTGACACTGCCGTATCCGGGATGTGGAATAGTTCCTGCGGAGCTGGGGGGTGCTGTTGATGTGGAGCAACATGCAGCAGCAGAAGAGGACTCAACCGAGGAGGTTATGGAAGAGGATGGAGTAGGTGGAGGAGAGGAGGTAGCAGCAGTCCTGCCTGCAAGTCGTGGCGTTGTCACCAACTCCTCCTCTGCAGAGCCACGCATTCCGTGCTTGGCAGCCATCAGCAGGTTTACCTAATGCGCAGTGTAGGTGATATACCTTCCCTGACCATGATTTGCAGACCAGCTATCAGTGGTCATATGGACCCTTGCCCCAACACTGTGTGCCAGACATGCCATTACTTCCTTTTGCACAATTGAGTACAGGTTGGGAATTGCCTTTTGTGAAAAGAAACTTCGTCCGGGTACCTTCCACTGCGGTGTCCCAATAGCTACAAATTTTTTGAACGCCTCAGACTCCACCAGCTTGTATGGTAAAAGCTGGCAGGCTAAGAGTTCAGACAAGCCAGCTGTCAGACGCCGGGCAAGGGGGTTACTTTGTGACATTGGCTTCTTACGCTCAAACATGTCCTTGACAGACACCTGACTGTGGGCAGATAAGCATGAACTGCTCCGGAAGAGAGAGGGAGTGGCGGATGTTTGAGAGGGGGCAAGGAGGACAGCAGTGGTTGACGTGGCTGAAGATGCTGGACCAGGAGGAGGATGGCAGCTTTGAGTTTGTGTGCTGCTTCTACCCATGTGTTGATCCCATATGCGTTTGTGATAAGCGATCATGTGCCTTCGTAAAGCAGTTGTACCTAGGTGGGTGTTGGACTTCCCACGACTCAGTTTCTTTTGGCACAGGTTGCAAATGGCATCGCTGTTGTCAGAGGCAGACACACAAAAAAAATGCCACACTGCTGAGCTCTGCGATGATGGCATTCTGGTGATTGGCGTGCTGTCTTGCTGACCCCGGGTGCCAATGCATGCTGTCTGACTGTGCCACTAGCTCCTTGCGACGACCTCCCCCTGCTTCCAACTCGTCTCCTCCTCCTCTCTGTTTCCCCATTTGAACTTTCCCCCTGTTCTTCTTCTCTTCTAGCGGGCACAAACGTGACATCCACGGACGAATCGTCATCATCAACCACTTCACTTGTATCTGACAAATCAACAAAGGAAGCAGCAGCGGGTACAATATCATCTTCATCACACCGTACGTTCATGTCTGTAATGCTGCCTGACTGAGACATATCACTGTTATTTACATCCTCTGTCAATGATGGTTGTGCATCACTCATTTCTTCCAACTGATGTGTAAAAAACTCCTCTGACAGATCAAGTGAAGCGGCTGTGGTTTTAGTGTTGGTGGTGGCGTCAGGCGGGCGAGTGGTAACTTGAGAGGTACCCGAAGATAAGCTGGAGAAGGATGGTGCATCAAGGTTCGGAGAGGAAGCTATAGAAGATTTGGTGTCCTATGTTAAAAAGTCAACTATTCCCTCAGAACTTTTTGAGTTCATGGGACGTGGCCTCTGACCACTGGGCATTATTCTAGGGCCAAAGGGAATCATAGCACCACGACCACGAAGGCGGGGTGGCCTGCCTCTGCCTGTCATTTTTTTAAAATGTACACTTACCCTACTATTAAACAAGATATGAGTGGTGACACTGGGCAAGTGGGCACAGTATACGCTGTGAGCCTGACACAAAAAAGCAGACTGATGTTTCACAGTCCAAAAAGTTTTTATTTTTTTAAATGTACACTTACACTACTATTAAACAAGATATGAGTGGTGGCACTGGGCAAGTGGGCACAGTGTACGCTGTGAGCCTGACACAAAAAAGCAGACTGATGTTTCACAGTCCAAAAAGTTTTTATTTTTTTAAATGTACACTTACACTACTATTAAACAAGATATGAGTGGTGGCACTGGGCAATTATAGTACACTAGCAGACTGATGTTTCACAGTTGAAAAAGTTTTTTTTTTTTTTTTAAATTTACACTACTGTTACACCAGATATGAGTGGTGGCACTGGGCAAGTATGCCTGGCACACACGCTGGCAGGCAGGCAACTGCAATTAGATTACACTAGCAGACTGATGTTTCACGGTCAAAAAAGTTTTTTTTGTTTTAAATTTATACTACTGTTACACCAGATATGAGTGGTGGCACTGGGCAAGTTGGCCTGGCACACACACTGGCAGGCAGGCAACTGCAAATAGATTACACTAGCAGACTGATGTTTCACAGTCAAAAAAGTTTTTTTTTTTAAATTTACACTACTGTTACACCAGATATGAGTGGTGGCACTGAGCAAGTGGGCCTGGCACACACGCTGGCAGGCAGGCAACTGCAATTAGATTACACTAGCAGACTGATGTTTCACAGTCAAAAAAGTTCTTATTTTTTTAAATGTACACTTACACTACTATTAAACAAGTTATGATTGGTGGCACTGGGCAAGTGGGCCCAGTATAAGCTGTGAGCCTGACACAAAAAAGCAGACTGATGGTTCACAGTCCAAAACGTTTTTTTGTTTTTAAATGTACACTTACACTACTTTTAAACTAGATATGAGTGGTGGCACTGGGCAAGTGGGCCCAATATAAGCTGTGAGCCTGAAACAAAAAAGCAGACTGATGTTTCACAGTCCAAAAAGTTTTTATTTTTTTAAATGTACACTTACACTACTACTAAACAAGATATGAGTGGTGGCACTGGGCAAGTGGGCCCAGTATAAGCTGTGAGCCTGACACAAAAAAGCAGACTGATTTTTCACAGTCTAAAAAGTTTTTATTTTTTTAAATGTACACTTACACTACTATTAAACAAGATATGAGTGGTGGCACTGGGCAAGTAGGCACAGTATACGCTGTGAGCCTGACACAAAAAAGCAGACTGATGTTTCACAGTCCAAAAAGTTTTTATTTTTTTAAATCTACACTTACACTACTATTAAACAAGATATGAGTGGTGGCACTTGGCAAGAGGGCACAGTATACGCTGTGAGCCTGACACAAAAAAGCAGACTGATGTTTCACAGTTCAAAAAGTTTTTATTTTTTTAAATGTACACTTACACTACTATTAAACAAGATATGAGTGGTGGCACTGGGCAAGTGGGTCCAGTATAAGCTGTGAGCCTGACACAAAAAAGCAGACTGATGTTTCACAGTCCAAAAAGTTTTTTTGTTTTTAAATGTACACTTACACTACTATTAAACAAGATATGAGTGGTGGCACTGGGAAGTGGGCACAGTATACGCTGTGAGCCTGACACAAAAAAACAGACTGATGTTTCACAGTCCAAAAAGTTTTTATTTTTTTAAATGTACACTTACACTACTATTAAACAAGATATGAGTGGTGGCACTGGGCAAGTGGGCCCAGTATAAGCTGTGAGCCTGAAACAAAAAAGCAGACTGATGTTTCACAGTCCAAAAAGTTTTTTTTGTTTTTAAATGTTCACTTACACTACTATTAAACAAGATATGAGTGGTGGCACTGGGAAGTGGGCACAGTATACGCTGTGAGCCTGACACAAAAAAGCAGACTGATGTTTCACAGTCCAAAAAGTTTTTATTTTTTTAAATGTACACTTACACTACTATTAAACAAGATATGAGTGGTGGCACTGGGCAATTATAGTACACTAGCAGACTGATGTTTCACAGTCAAAAAAGTTTTTTTTTTTTTTTAAATTTACACTACTGTTACACCAGATATGAGTGATGTGGCACTGGGCAAGTGGGCCTGGCACACACACTGGCAGGCAGGCAACTGCAATTAGATTACACTAGCAGATTGATGTTTCACAGTCCAAAAAGTTTTTATTTTTTTAAATGTACACTTACACTACTATTAAACAAGATATGAGTGGTGGCACTGGGCAAGTGGGCCCAGTATAAGCTGTGAGCCTGAAACAAAAAAGCAGACTGATGTTTCACAGTCCAAAAAGTTTTTTTTTTTTTAAATTTACACTTACACTACTATTAAACAAGATATGAGTGGTGGCACTGGGCAAGTGGGCCCAGTATAAGCTGTGAGCCTGAAACAAGAAAGCAGACTGATGTTTCACAGTCCAAAAAGTTTTTTTTTTTTTAAATGTACACTTACACTACTACTAAACAAGATATGAGTGGTGGCACTGGGCAAGTGGGCACAGTATACGCTTTGAGCCTGACACAAAAAAGCAGACTGATGTTTCACAGTCCAAAAAGTTTTTATTTTTTTAAATGTACACTTACACTACTATTAAACAAGATATGAGTGGTGGCACTGGGCAAGTGGGCTCAGTATAAGCTGTGAGCCTGAAACAAAAAAGCAGACTGATGTTTCACAGTCCAAAAAGTTTTTTGTTTTTAAATTTACACTAAAGTTACACCAGATATGAGTGGTGGCACTGGGCAAATTGGCACAGTATACGCTGTGAGCCTGGCACACACGCTAGCAGGCAGGCAACTGCAATTATATTACACAAGCAGACTGATGTTTCACAGTCGAATTTTTTTTTTTTTTTAATTTGCACTACTGTTACACCATATATGAGTGGTGGCACTGGGCAAGTGGGCCTGGCAAACATGATGGCAGGCAGGCAACTGCAATTAGATTACACTAGCAGACTGATGTTTCACAGTCAAAAAAGTTTTTTTTTTTAAATTTATACTACTGTTACACCAGATATGAGTGGTGGCACTGGGTAAGTGGGCCTGGCACACACACTGTCAGGCAGGCAACTGCAAATAGATTACACTAGCAGACTGATGTTTCACGGTCCAAAATGTTTTTTTTTTAAATTTACACTACTGTTACACCAGATATGAGTGGTGGCACTGGGCAAGTGGGCCTGGCACACATGCTGGCAGGCAGGCAACTGCAATTTGATTACACTAGCAGACTGATGTTTCACAGTCAAAAAAGTTTTTTTTTTTTAAATTTGCACTACTGTTACACCAGATATGAGTGGTGTGGCACTGGGCAAGTGGGCCTGGCACATACGCTGGCAGGCAGGCAACTGCAATTAGATTACACTTGCAGACTGATGTTTCACAGTCAAAAAAGTTTTTTTTTTTAATTTATACTACTGTTACACCAGATATGAGTGGTTGCACTGGGCAAGTGGGCCTGGCTCACACGCTGGCATGCAGGCAACTGCAATTAGATTACACTAGCAGACTGATGTTTCACAGTCAAAAAGTTTTTTTTTAAATTTACACTACTGTTACACCAGATATGAGTGGTGGCACTGGGCAAGTGGGCCTGGCACACACGCTGGCAGGCAGGCAACTGCAATTAGATTACACTAGCAGACTGATGTTTCACAGTCAAAAAAGTTTTTTTTTTTAAATTATTTACACTACTGTTACACCAGATATGAGTGGTGGCACTGGGCAAGTGGCTTGGCAGGCAGGGAACTGCAATTAGATTACAAAGGGAAAAAAATAAAAAATAAAAAATGATGTTCTAGCCCTAAAAAGGGCTTTTTTTGGGGTGCTATCCTTACAGCAGAGATTAGATGAGTCCTTCAGGACTGTAGTGGACACTGAATACACTAGCCTAGCTATCAATTTCCCTATTAAATCACCAGCAGCTACACTGTCCCTCCTCTCACTAACAATGCAGCTTCCGAATGAATCTGAAATGGCTGCTGTCCAGGAGCTGGGAGGGTCTGGGAGGGAGGGTCTGCTGCTGATTGGCTGGAATGTGTCTGCAGACTGTGAAATACAGGGTCAAAGTTTACTCAATAATGATGAATAGGAGGCAGATCGAACATCGCATATGTTCACCCGCCGCAGCGAACGCGAACATGCTATGTTCGCCTTGAACTATTCGCCGGCGAACTATTCGCGACATCACTAGGTTCCAATATTAGATTTGTGTGTCTTACCCAAAAACATGTACTGGGTATCCGGTCTCTGGAAAAATAATTCTAGTTATGCCTCAGTGCTTCAGTTTTGCTGAGAATTCCAGATGGCATCCCAAGAAGGACCATGTTCCATTTCAGATTTTCTTACTGGACGATTCAGGCAATGGAATATATTTTCTACATTTACTGCCTGCAGCTCATCATGAGCCCGAATATGTACCACTAAAAAAGGGACTATGCTGAGGTTCTGCAGTTCAATTTAGTGGCAGGTACTCTAGAGAATGAAGGACTATTGGTTATAATGTAGATATGTCATAGTAGCTAGTTAGTTCCTTCTGAAGGGAATTGATAGCATCATTCAGCTAATATCTGAAGATAAATGAAAATAAAGAAGGCGCCTCCTAGTGCAATATGTTTCCACATTTGGTGCTGCTCGGTTTGTGAGTATAATTGTATCACTTACACACTGCATTTACGCTGTGGAAACATATTGCATTAGGAGGCGCCTTCTTTATTTTAATTTATCTTCAGCTGTTCGTCAGTCATTTAGAGAAGAGCAGCCGCTGTGTCCAGAATATTTTTGTTCTCACTTTGGGTTTCGGACCCCCATTTGGAGTGAAAAGTATTTGTTCATTTGGACTATATGTGCGCTCCCTATGGATCCTTGGTGGTAACACTTTGGGAACTTTTTTCATTCATCTAATAGGCACTTGTTACTGATATTCTTTGTTTCATATAGTCCTATTTACATTAAAGACATATGATATGTATTCCTGTTCATTTGTATCATATTATAATGCTTTCAATAGACCCATGTTATATTACTCATGCATATATATGTGATATATGTGATATTCACTGTCTCAGCGCTGTGGGTTCCACAAGAAGTATTAAATGGAAGCACTATACACTACATTAGTTAAGAATGAATCTCTGTCTTGCATTGCAGAAGCTCAGGTCTTTCCTCTGAAACCACAGCATGTTTTTTTGCATTCGAAATAAAGGAGCTACATTTTGAGAACAATGCTTGTAAAATCAAATAGCAACACAATATAAATATATACACAAATATAAAGAAAAACATTTTGAAATGCTTAATAGGGACATGAAACCCATTTTTTTTATTTCATGGTTTAGACAGACAGAGCATACAATTTACTTCTGTCATTAAAGGTGCTTTATTTTCTTAGCATCCTTTGATGAAGAATGCTCCTTCTTGTCTACCTGTACACTTTTCAACAAAGAATACAATAGGAAAGAAGCAAATTTGTAGATTGGAAGTTATTTAAAATTACGGGATCTAGCGGAATCATGAAGGAAACTTTGGGGTTTCACGTTCTTTTAAAAAATAAACGACTTGCATAAAATCACATTAAGTTAATTTTTTTTTTTTTTTTTTTAAAAACGACAACTAATTTAATCAGTATGGCCATTCTTTGGTTAGTCAGTTACCAGCTTACAAGGTGGCTCAGCATTGACTGGTTCTAACACTACACAATCTTAAATGAAAGGAGATATTGCCATTATATTAAATCTAATATGTAATGTGTTATGTCTTTGCGTCAATAATCCTTAAATCCATCCATCTATTTGTATAACTTATTTTACTCCTTAAAATTCTGAGAATCATGCATTTACTTTGGCTGTTTTCCACTGGAAATCCCTTAGCGAGCTTCTAATTTTAAAGCTCTCATTTTGTTAATGCTGATGGAAATATACTCTTTGCTTACAATGATATTCATCTATTTTTTAAACACATTCTTTATACAGTGATTCCCAAGCAGAAACCTATACTGCAGCTGTTGAAGGACACTGTAGCCAGATGACTCATTGAAATACTCACTGGAACATCTGCTAAACTTGTTCTTTGCTGATAGCTTTTTTTTCTGCAAATGTTCCAACTTCAGGGACTGTAATAAATCATGAGGGACTAGTCATGAAAATAATTGTTCATAAAACATGTTATTATCTGAAACTAATCACCAATGCAATATTTTTCAAAAGAACTTACTCAAGATATGTATTAACCAGTAGTTTAGAGAAATGTACATAAAATTCCAAGGAAATCTGTTCTTCAGCACATGATAGTCATTAACAATTGATTAAAATTATTATTTAAGATTTTAAAAACAACTCTTCTAATTTTAAAGTGGCAGATATATTTGTTATTAAGGAACTTGCCTTTTGTTATTGTAAAGAACCCTTTGAAGCAAATACCAGTGACTAAATAAAAAAAGTATATTAAATGGGGGGGGCGGAGCCAAGCCGTGCTGGGACATGGCTGTGTTCTAGATGAGCTCCGTAGCTGTCATAGCTCTAATGATGTATAAAAGATGAGTGTAGGTCATAAGTCTCTCATATCCCAGCTGCTAATACTCAGGGCTTAAAACTGAACAGTATTTGGCTTGCCGCAGACCTGTTGCGGAGTATTTGGATGCGGTCCTTGTCGGGTTTACGACGGCGTGTCCGCCATCTTAGTTAATATCGTGGAGAGGAGATCATGCAAGCGCCTGTATAAAGCTCACCTGGAGTAATCGCCCACACAGGACAAACGTACAAGGGATACTCCTACTGTTGGCATGGACACCTGGTTTGGTTCCTGACAGCTATCGGAACAGCGCTGTTTGACGGTCCTCCGTGTCATGCTTATCTGCGGCCTACGCAGAGGTGAGTTGACTGAACTGGAGTTCAGGGGATCCCTTAATCTAACCATACTCACTACCCTGAAGGAAATATTAGGACCGTTCAAAGGCCATATAATATCTGCAAAGCTGCAGTTCTAGGAGGGGGCAGGCTGTATCCCACGAGGCCTACGGGAGCTGCTGTTTTTTTTCAGACCCTTTTACACGCCCTGTGCATTGATCCAGTGAGGGGAGTTAGACTGCTCTGCTACAGAAGGCTTAACCCAGCAAATTCATAAGTTCTTAGAAAGTGGGATTTTGTTAATATTTTTACCAGTACTAATTCTATAAACTTTGCAATATTTTCAGGCCAGACCTATTTACTATTTGCTCAACCTACTTTCTCAACTTAAATCTTTAAGGACTGCACAACTATAAGATACTCTATCTTGGCCTTTCAGTGGCACAGGGGCTACAAAGGGATTCAGAGCTTATTGGAGCTGCAGGAGATAAAAACTTGATATCTTTTCTTCGTAAGTTTTACGTTTTACTGAAATGTCACAGCGCAAGGGCTCCAAAATGGATAAACCAGCTAAAACAACTTCAACTACACCCTCAGTGACTGCTTTTTTCCATTCTTCAGAGGGGGCGCCCTCAGATCCACCGCAATCCCAAGATAAAACCCCCTCTGATTTACATCTGGAAATTTCAGCTACACACCATCAAATGTTAAAGCTGTTGCAATCACAGCTTGCAGACCTTCCCTCTAAATCTGAAGTCCTTTATCAAAGAGGAAATGAGGGATCTCAAAAAAGACCTCACAGACATGGGCTCTCGTATTGAATACCTGGAAGAGGGACAAGAAGCTCTCAATAACCTAGTCAGTTCTAACACAACCCATTTGTCTACAAAAAAAAATAGAGGACTTGGATAATCGAGGAAGGCGCAACAACCTTAGGATAAGAGGTGTCCCAGAGGTGATCCAGTAGGATCAACTAAAATCATACCTAAAGGATTTGTTTGCTTTTCTGATACCAAGGTCACCTAAACTCCAGTCAGAAGATATTGAACGTATACACAGGGCACTTAGGCCACCCTCAAAGCCTCCTGCACCTCCTAGAGACGTGATTGTAAAGTTTCTATGCCATACCACAAAAGAAGAACTGTGGCATGTAGCACGAGCTAGAAGGGAAATCTCATTCCATACCAAGACCTTTGCCCTCAAACCATTCAAAGGAGAAGAGAAGTGAAGTTTATTACAAAGGCTCTTCAAGACAATAACATCCGTTACCGTTGGGGTTTTCCCTTCAGCTTGATAGCTACCCATAATGGCTCTCAAGCAATCTACAAAAAATTTCAGGACTTAGAAAATTTTGCCACAAAGCTAAATATCACCATTGCCCCTCCGGAGGACAATGTTCTAAAAACATCTTCCCAGCCAAAGGACACTAACCATGGCCCTCCCAAAGAGCAGCATTCCCAATGGATCAAGTTGCAGCCTAAGAGACGGAAAACAGACTCTCCCCCACAGGAGGACATACATTAACACTAAAAACTTGATTTTCTTTTTTCCCTTTTCTCTATAAGTCTCCAGAGACCCAAAAGTTCACACCTAACAACAGGGTCTTCCATGAGATCTTCCACAATGGACTCAATTTGGTCCTCTCTGAGAGGACATCCTGATACGAAGGTTGGGTAAGATGTATAAGAAAAAAAAATTGTTGTGATAGGATGCTTAGTATAATCTATATATTGTTATAGTTATTTTGCTAACACCCTTCCTCCTAAGTTTAATGTTGGGACCATCAGGTCTAGTTTCTCCATCACTGTGATAAATTTTGTGTAAACATCTTGGAAGACAGATGAGGAACCTATATTTTACTACCCTAAAGGTTAGAGGTTCTGTCTACTATTGTCCCAGGCCCCTTTTCATAAGCTATACTCTTAGAACTAAAGATGTCACTAAAACCGCATAATCTTAAAATTTTGTCACATAATGTAAAGGGTCTCAACATCTCACAGAAAAGATCTGTGGCAATTAGAGATTATAAAAGACTTCGCTGTGATGTGGTGATGCTTCAGGAGACACATTTTAAAAGAGGTCATGAACCTCGATCCTCCTTTTTGAAATTTGGCCCTACATATTTTGCCTCCAATTCCACCAAACATTATGGGGTTGGTATACTAATTAATAAAAACATCCCTCTTAAATTTAATTCAGTGATTAGAGATAGGGAGGGCAGATACCTAATTCTAACGGGAACTCTCCACCACAAACGCATCACACTGGCTAACATCTATTCACCTAGCCTAGACTCTCCCCGTTTCTTCCAGCACATTTGCAAGAGAATTATGGATGTATATGAGGGTAGTTTAGTGGTGGGTGTTGATTTCAATATAGCTTTAGATCCCTCAATAGACTACTCCACAGGGTCATCATCAACCCCTAATAAAGTTATACAACTAGTTAAAGCTCATCTCTCCTCCTTAGCAGTACATGATGCCTGGCGCTTAGGTCATCCTAAAGATAGAGATTACACCTTCTTTTCCTACCCGCACCAACATTATTCTAGGATAGACTATCTAATGATTGACATTACAAGTCTGGCCCAAATAATACACACAGATATTCTCCCCATAACGTGGTCGGACCATGCCATGATTAGCTGCACACTAGCCTTCCCAGCGCAATCACCCCTACAACGAACTTGGAGATTAGATGAGACCCTGCTAAAAGATCCCATGATCAGAATCCAAACCGCCAATAGACTAGAAGAATATTTTAAAATAAATGACACCCCGACATCAAACCCCAACATTTATGGAATGCACTTAAGTGCTTCCTACAAGGAGAGCTAATAGCCCTGAAAGCTGTGAAAATAAAACAAAATCATATTTACTTGTCTTCCCTACTGACAGACTTAAATAAACTTCAAGAAATTCACAAGGCCTTTCCTAAAGATCGCTCTTTACTAGATAGTCTAGAACACAAAAGGCAGCAGCTTAATTGCTATTTAGGCAGGGAGGCTAAAAGAAACACCTTATACCTTAAGAAACAGTTTTATGAAGGGGCAAATAAACAGGGGAAGATGCTAGCTTGACAGCTTAGGAGAAACACACTCAGTAGGTATATAACACATATACAAGATGACAAAGGCAAGGATTGCTACACATCTGTAGACATAGCAGAAAAATTCAGGCAGTACTATGAATCCTTATACAACTTAAATCGGGGCAGCACAACCCCAACAGACAGAGACATACAAGACTACTTATCCCAGATGGGCCTTCCTAAGATTACATTAGAACAAAAAACTGATTAAATCTCTGAAAGGGGGGAAGGCACCAGGACCGGACGGTTTTGGTAATGAATACTATGTTACTTTTAAGGACCTACTGACGCCCTACCTCTTACGCTATTTCCATACAATTGATGAGGACTGTGAATTTCCTCCTGCAGCTTTACAAGCAAATATCACACTGATACCAAAGCCAAATAAATCTTGTGTATACATACCAAATTACAGACCTATTTCCTTAATAAATACGGACATTAAAATATATGCTAAAATTATGGCTAACCGTCTGAATAGAGTATTACCCCAAATTATACATCAAGATCAGGTAGGCTTTGTCCCTTTCTGTGAAGCCAAGGATAATACGGTGCAAAACCTACATTTTGCCCGCTCACAGAATATTCCTTCAGTCTGGTTATCTACGGACGTGGAAAAGTGTACTTGGCTCATTTGGGTTTGGGGATAAGACTATACATAAAATGTATGCTTTATACAACAAACCAAGTGCCCGGATTACTCTAAATGGTGTCATATCTAACCCCCTACAAATAACAAATGGAACGCGACAGGGCTGTCCCTTGTCGCCGTTACTGTTCACCTGTCTTATCTTTGGCAACCAAAATCAGATTAAATAATGATATACAGGGATTTAGTATAGGAGGGGAGGTATATAAGATGTCATTATTTGCTGATGACATCTTGTTTTCACTGCGGAACTCTATTGACTCCATTCCGCCACTTCTGGGCGATCTGGAGCTATTTAATAGGCTTACTAACTTTAAAATAAATGAAGCCAAATCGGAAATGTTAGGTGTGGCTCTGAACTCTCAAACAGAGGCACTGATTTCAAATAAATGTTCATTTCAGTGGTGCAAAGGGTCTTTGACATACCTTGGAGTCCAACTCTCCGATAACTTAGACACATTATTTTCCTCAAACTACGCCCCCATTAAGACAGCCCTGATGAGAGATCTCTCGTCTTGGACAAGGAAAAACCTCTCCTGGTTTGGAAGAGTCCATACCATTAAAATGAATGCCTTCCCCCGTTTGCTTTACATTATGTACACAATGCCCATCCCCATTCCCAACAATTACACCCTTCAGATGCAACAACTATTTGGGTCGTTCATCTGGAATAGACGGCCCCCCTGAATTAATAAACGTATTATGACCCGTGCGGTGACACAGGGAGGCCTTGGGGTTCCAGATATTGAAAACTACCGTAGGTCGGTATTACTACAGAGAATTTTAGACTGGAGAATACATAATGAGCATAAGAGGTGGATCCAGCTGGAGATGAGTCTCAGCGAAGGAGTTCACCTTTCCTCTGTCTGCTGGAAACCTAATTTTGGTGCCTCCAGTTGCAAGATAGATAACCCATTCACTCAGGAAACTCTTAAGGTATGGGAACGTACAACTAGAATAAATCCCTATCTATCTTCCTGCCCAGGGCCCCTGACATCTCTTATTCACAATGATGAATTCTCTTTGCGATCACTCACTAGAGGCTGGGTAGAAGGAGACATAATAAAAGAGACTCTAATTACTCATCTTATCTCCAGGGAACAAATGTGCTCCCAAGATCAGCTGGTAGAGGGGGGACATTCATGGGCTGCTAATTGGTTCTCCTATAGAAGGGTTCACCACTATGTGACAACACACAAGTACTACCTAAATTTGACCAGACCCCTAACGCAGATTGAAAAATGATTCTCCCTGTCTCCACCACTTAGGCACAGTCTCTCCTACATACACCGCATCATCTCACAACCTCCTCCGGGCGACTTAACACGCTCCATAGATACATGGGAAGTTGAACTAGGGATACCAATAGTACCCCATATAGCTGCCAATATCTTTCAAAACACAAAGACTTGCTCCACATCGTCCAGAATAAAAGAATTAAACTTCAAAATTCTTCATTCATGGTATTTGACCCCTAGGAGGATTCACAAACTGTTCCTTAGCACTAGTAATAAATGCTGGAGATGTGGACATGTGGGAAGTGGTATGGGCCACATGTGGTGGTGGTGCTCACATTTGAATTCCATGTGGAGAAACATAATAGCCGAGATAGAGGGTATTCTCCATGTAACCCTCCCCCTGGATCCCCTGGTGTGGTTGCTTAATAAATCAGTCAATCTCCCTCAAGCACATTTTAGGCCACTCTTAAGAATTATGATCAATTAATTGAGCTTGAGGAGTATGGCTCCTACATTTCAAATAAAAGAGATCAGTTTATAGAATTACAGACTACCTGGGAGCAATATCTCAAAAGTTTATTGAACCATGTCCCTATTGGGTCCAATGTCAGAACCTAGCCTTTTTTTTCTCTTTATTTGTACACCACCATGATTTTTCAGCACTTGATAGTGGATGGGACATCGAGACATACATGTTTACACTTTTGTCTTGCTAATTAGTTAAAAATATTAAAGTTAAAATAACAGAATCCATGGTATGAGTTAATATGTATCGGATAATTTTTCTTTCTTTCACATGTCTCTTGAATTTGCATGTTACTTGAAATTGTAAATGTAATTGTATTTGATTTGTAAATCTCTTTCTTTTTGTCAAAATGTCAAATATTATTACCTGGATTCTTAATAAAAAGAATTTGAAAAAAAAAAAAAGTATTAAATGAAAGCACCATTATCAGCATTGAACTGATGTATATAAATTATTTGATGTTTGAGTGCACTTTTTATCTTTCTTGATCACTATAAAAGAACCCACCAAAATTCTAGATGTACTTTGATTCTCAAAGGGGGAGGCTATAGGGTATATTTACTAAATGTCGAGCGGACATGATTCTCTATAGCGAATCATGTCTGCTCGGCATCTAGTGAAATGCTTGTGCAATGCCGCCCCCTTTTTACTGGTGGTCAAATGGGCCGCTTGCAGGGGCTGTCAATCATCTTCAATTCCGTTTCAGACGAGCCCTGCCAGGTCTATATACTTGTAGTCACTGTGCGTCTGCGCAGCGGATGCGCGCAGCGGGTGCGCCGAAGGTGCACCAAAGGTAAGCCCGTCAGTGCCTGTCCATGCCTGGACCACACCCAGCACCACGAGCCATGACCTCTGCTCCCGCCACTGCTATAACACCAGCACTCTTTGCTCTCTCAACATCAATAAATCATCAGCATGCCACCTCGCATCCCCAACGAACACCAGAGGACCATTCACCTGCCGCAACTGCTCTTTCACCACCCTCCTGACTACAAACCTACCAAACATCCCTCACTCAAACAGCCGCGAGAACCTCAACTGCATCCTCCTCAACATCCGCTCCATCTACAAGCACACCATCGAAATCTGGAACCTTCTCGACTCCACCTCCCCAGACGTCGTCTTCCTCACCGAAACCTGGCTCAACCCCACATCAGCGCCGGACATCGCCATCCCTGATGGCTATAAAATCTCCCACAAAGACCGCAGCAACCGACCTGGAGGAAGCATTGCCATCATCCACAAACACGCCATCCAAGTCACAACCACCTCCGATGATCACTCACCTGACTGGGAACATCTACACTTCAAAATCAAGGTTAAGACTGCGCAAATACCCTCGCCCCCCTCAAGAAACCATCCAGCCGCCAGCCCACCAACAAGGCCAGCTGGTTCATCCCCACCCTCCAGGACTCCAAACGCCACTGCAGACAATTAGAGAGAACATGGAGATCCAGCAAGTGCCCCTTGGACAAATACGCCTACAAAGAAGCTGTCACCACCCACCACTACCTCTTCAAAACCACAAAGAAAACCGCTATCCTAGACAGAATCCACACCAAAACCAACAACAGCAAGGAGCTGTCCACAGTCATCACTGTACTGTAGCCCACAGCACGCTCCTCACGCGCCTACACAATGCTGGCATCCGCAATAAGGCCCTGGAATGGATCACCTCCTTCCTCAGCGGCAGAACCTAGAAAGTCAGACTCCCCCCCTTCTCCTCAAATCCCACAGCAATCAGCTGAGGCGTACCCCAAGTCTCTTCTCTTAGCCCCACCCTCTTACATATATCTACATGGCCCCCCTCACTGCCATCAACATCAACCTCAACATCATCTCCTACACCGACGACACCCAGTTAATCATCTCACTCACCTGAGACCCCGACACCACCAAGAAAAACGTCCACGAAGGACTTACAGCAGTCGCCACCTTGATGAACAACAACCATCTCAAACTCAACACTGACAAGACCGAAATCCTCCTCCTCGGACCCACCAAATCTGCATGGGATGACTTCTGGTGGCCCACAGCCCTCAGACACCCTCGGACTCTAGCACACCACGCACAAAATCTAGGCGTCATTCTCGACTCATCACTTTCCATGGACCGCCAAGTCAACGCCGTCTCTTTGACTTGTTTTCACATACTCCACCTACTGCGAAAAATCTTCAAGTTGATCCCCACCGGAACTAGAAAATCTGTTTAACCACGCCCTCGTCAGTAGTCGACTGGACTACGGCAAGCTCCAAAAATGACTCCAACGCATCGAGAACACCTCAGCCAGACTCATCCTCGACATCCCTTGCCAAAACCACATCACCAAACACCTAAGGAACCTACACTGGCTCCCCGTCAACAAGAGAATCGCCTTCAAGCTCCTAACCCATGCTCTGCTGAACAAGCACTCGCAGTCATCCCCTGCATCAAGAAAAAAACAGCAGGAGGAAAATCCTTCTCCTATATGGCAGCAAGGTCATGGAACTCCCTCCCGCTGCACCTCAGACAATCCACCTCCCTTACAAACTTCAGGAAGGACCTCAAGACCTGGCTCTTCGACTGAATCGTCTTCCTTTAGCCCCCCTCTCATAGCGCCTTGAGACCATCACGGGTGATTAGTTTGGGCTTTACAAGTACCCAATAGATAGAAAGATAGACATGACCAAAACTAAATTAATTTAAAAAAATGTCCAGTGTACAGCCATAGTAAAGTCAAAAGAAACATGTCAAAGCTATAAAGTCAATATTTTACTCCTTACTAATATAAAGCAAACTGTTCTTTGAGACCTCTGGGTTAAAGTGATTTGAACTGGTTAATCACTTTGCTTTCTGAGGTTGTTTCCACAGACCCATCACCCCAGACCTAAGGCATATACTGCAACTTAATAAAGGGACAGTCTAGTCAAAATTAAACTTTCATTATTCAGATAGGACTTGTAATTTTAATAAACTTTCCAATTTACTTTTATTATCAAATTTGCTTTGTTTTCTTGTTATTCTTAGTTGAAACTGAACCTAGGTAGGCTCATATGCTAATTTCTAAGCCCTTGAGGGCTGCCTCTTATCACATGTTTTTTAAATTGCTTTTAACAACAAGATACTGTGGGCCATATAGATAACACTCGGCTAGATTACGAGTTTTGCGGTATGAGTGAAAAAGCAGCGTTAAGGCTCTTTTTCACTACCGCTGGTATTACGAATCTTGCAGGTTTAGCTGCACCACACACTTTTTTGTCCGTAACGCAATGTAACTACCGCAGCTTTCAAAAAGTCCTTTTTCAATGGGACTTCCTTTGCGCCGGTATAACGAGTCTGCCTCGGAGGCCAAAAATGAGCGGTACAGCCTTTACCATCAAGATCCATACCGTAAACTAAAAGTCATTAGTTTTGGTTTTTACGCTACAAAGCCGTCCGTAACATAAAAATCATAACTAAAGTGTTACAAAGTACACTAACACCCATAAACTACCTATTAACCCCTCGCAAACACTATAATTAACCCCTAAACTGCCGCCCCTGACACTGCTGCCACCTACATTATACTTATTAACCCCTAATCTGCCGCCTCCAATGTCGCCGCCACCTACATTACACTTATTAACCCCTAATCTGCCGCCCCTATCATCGCCGCCACCTACCTATACTTATTAACTCAAAATCTGCCACCCCCAAGTCGCCACCACCTACATTACACTTATTAACCCCTAAACTGCCGCCCCTAACATCGCCGCCACTATACTAAAGTTATTAACCCCTAACACCCACTAACTTTAATGTAATTAAAATAAATCTAAATAAAACCTACTATTAATAAGTACATAATTCCTATTTAAAACTAAATACTTACCTATAAAATAAACCCTAAGCTAGCTACAATATAACTAATAGTTACATAGTATCTATCTTAGGTTTTATTTTTATTTCACAGCTAAGTTTTTATTTATTTTAACTAGGTAGACTAGTTAGTAAATAGTTATTAACTATTTACTAACTACCTAGCTAAAATAAATACAAATTTACCTGTAAAATAAAACCTAACCTGAGTTACACTAACACCTAACCTTACACTACAATTAAATACATTACATTGATTAAATACAATTAACTACATTACAAAAACAAACAAACACTAAATTACAGAAAATAAAAAAGAAATTATCAAATATTTAAACTAATTACACCTAATCTAATAGCCCTATAAAAATAAAAAAGCCCCCCGAAAATAAAAAAAAACCTAGCCTACAATAGACTACCAATGGCCTTTAAAAGGGCCTTTTGCAGGGCATTGCCCCAAAGCTCTTTTACCTGTAAAAAAAAATACAAACAACCCCCCAATAGTAAAACCGACCACCCATACAACCAAACCCCCCAAATAAAATCATAACTAAAAAAACTAAGCTCCACATTGCCCTGAAAAGGGCATTTGTATGGGCATTGCCCTTAAAAGGGCATTTAGCTCTTTTTCAGCCCAAATCCTAAGCTAAAAATAAAACCCACCCAATAAACCCTTAAAAAAACTAACACTAACGCCTGAAGATCCACTTAAAGTTTTTGAAGACCAGACATCCATCCTAAACGAAGCCGGGAGAAGTCTTCACCCAAGCGGCAAGAAGTCCTCAACGAAGCCAGGAGAAGTCTTCATTCAAGCGGCAAGAAGTGGTCCTCCAGTTGGGCAGAAGTCTTCATCCAGACGGCATCTTCTATCTTCATCCATCCATCACGGATCCACCCCCAAAGATCCACTTACAGTTTTTGAAGACCGGACATCCATCCTCAACGAAACTGGGAGAAATCTTCATCCAAGCTGCAAGAAGTGGTCCTCCAGATGGGCAGAAGTCTTCATCCAGATGGCATCTTCTATCTTCATCTATCTGGCGCGGATCCACCCCCGAAGATCCACTTACAGTTTTTGAAGACCGGACATCCATCCTCAACGAAGCTGGGAGAAGTTTTCATCCAAGCGGCAAGAAGCCAATAGGATTGAGCTTGCATTCTATTGGCTGTTCACTTAAAGGAACCTTTATTCTTCAGTCGCCGCTGTCAGAAGAGGATGCTCCGTGCCGGATGTCTTGAAGATGGAGCCGCTCCATGCAGGATGGATGAAGATAGAAGATGACGTCTGGATGATGGCTTCTGCCCGTCTGGAGGACACTTCTTGCCGCTTGGATGAAGACTTCTCCCGGCTTTGTTGAGGACTTCTTGCATCTTGGATGAAGACTTCTTCCGGCTTCGTTGAGGACTTCTTGCCGATTGGATGAAGACTTCTCCTGGATTCGTTGAGGATGGATGTCCGCTCTTCAAAAACTGTAAGTGGATCTTCGGGGTTAGTGTTAGGTGTTTTTAAGGGTTTATTGGGTGGGTTTTATTTTTAGCTTAGGGTTTGGGCTGAAAAAGAGCTAAATGCCCTTTTAAGGGCAATGCCCATACAAATGCCCTTTTCAGGGCAATGGGGAGCTTAGGTTTTTTTAGTTAGGATTTTTTTTGGGGGGTTTGGTTGTGTGGGTGGTGGGTTTTACTGTTGGGGGGTTGTTTCTATTTTTTTTACAGGCAATGCCCCGCAAAAGGCCCTTTTAAGGGCCATTGGTAGTTTATTGTAGGCTAGGTTTTTTTTTATTTTGGGGGGGCTTTTTTATTTTCATAGGGCTATTAGATTAGGTGTAATTAGTTTAAATATTTGATCATTTCATTTTTTATTTTCTGTAATTTAGTTAATTGTATTTAATTAATGTAATTTATTTAATTGTAGTGTAACTATTTACTAACTATTCTACCTAGTTAAAATAAATACAAACTTGCCTGTAAAATAAAAATAAAACCTAAGATAGATGCAATGTAACTATTAGTTATATTGTAGCTAGCATAGGCTTTTTTTTTACAGGTAAGTATTTAGTTTTAAATAGGAATTATTTAGTTATTAATAGTAGGTTTTATTTCGATTTATTTTAATTACATTAAAGTTAGTGGGTGTTAGGGTTAGATTTAGGGTTAGGTTCAGGGGTTAATACCTTTAGTATAGTGGCGTCGACATTGGGTGCGGCAGATTAGGGGTTAATAAGTGTAATGTAGGTAGCAGAAATGTCGGGGTGGCAGATTAGGGGTTAATAGGTGTAATGTAGGTGTTGGAGATGTCAGGGGCAGCAGATTAGGGGTGTTTAGAGTCGTTTTTTTATGTTAGGGTGTTAGGTGTAAACATGACTTTTCTCTCCCATAGGAATCAATGGGGCTGCGTTACGGAGCTTTACGCTGCTTTATTACAGGTGTTAGACTTTTTTTCAGCTGGCTCTCCCCATTGATGTCTATGGGGAAGTCGTGCATGAGCACGTAAAACCAGCTCACCGCAGCTCACAGCAGCGCTGGTATTGGAGTGCAGTATGGAGCTCAATTTTGCTTTATGCTGCAATATTGCCTGCTAACGCTGGGTTTTTGTAAACCTGTAATACCAGCGCTGTAGGGAGTTGAGTGGTGACAATAACTTGCAAATTAGTACCGAGCAGCTCTTACTGCAAAACTCGTAATCTAGCCAACTGTGTTCAGGCACAGGGAGTTATTTAAGAGTAAGCACAACACAATGCTAAATGCAACTCAATAGATTTTATATAGTAACAGTCATGTGATCAGGGGGCTGTCAGAAGGTTCTTAGATACAAGGTAATCACAGAGGTATAAAGAGTATTAATATAACAGTGTTGGTTATGCAAAACCGGGAGATGGGTAATAAAGGGATTATCTGTCTTTTAAAAAAATAACAATTCTATTGTAGACTGTCCCTTTAAGTAGTAAATTTAGTACCATGCTTCCAAAATGAGTTTTACATTCTGTGGATGTTGAGAAATGTTTTCCATTAAGCCAATACATATTAGCCCTATAAAGTTCTGAGTGCTGTTCATGCATGCTTTGTTTAAAGGTCCATGTAGGCATTGCCACATATATCATAGAGTAATTTCAAACAATGATATGCACTACCTATGTAAAAGTGTAGTTAGATTATGTACAAAGTTCAACCAGTTAATCTTCTTTATTACACATGGAGTAAATACAGAACATAAAGCATTTCTTATATTCAGATTGGGTAAACATTTAAAAAACATCTAAAGTAAAAAGATTTCCAGACCAACATGGAAGCACAATATATATAGCCAATGCACTTGGAAAATTGGCCATTCATTAATACAATATTGAAGTGAAATTGTTAACATGTATGTCTTCTTAGTAAAAAGGAAATTAAATATTATTCCTCAATGTCTGATTTACATGCTACATGAATTGCACATGTGCTGTGGTGTTGAATTCTGTTACAGATTTGAATGGTCCAGAATATAAAGAAGAAAAAAAAACCACTAAAATGTGTGCAAACCCTTTTGAAAAGCTCTTCTAATAGATTATTTGTCAACATATTTCTAATAGATTCAATTAGATTCTAATAGATCATTTTTCAATATATTTATATTGTTTATCTTTGATAAACATAGCAGATGCTTTTTTTTAATAAAAAAAAAAAATAGGTTAACTGAAATATGAAAAAAGTTATCAATCAAATACTGCTAAATTTTTATTTTCATTTAAACCATTAGGATAGAGGTTATGCATTTTAAAAATCCAATAAAATTCTCATTCACGGAATATGAGGAATCCCGACTTAAACGTTAAACCCTCTATCTGTTATATAGTGCCAAACTATGTGCCAAACTTCCCTTTTTAATATTTCTTAAATGTTCTGCCCATCTGGTTTTAAATTTTCTACAGGTGCACCCAATATATTGGGCCCCACAATTACAGTGTAATAAATACACCACAAATCTAGAAGTACAATTCATATGAGATTTCACAGGAAATATTTTACCTGTAGTAATAGACTTAAATTCAGAAGATTGTTTAATAAAATATAGACATGTACTACATCTCTTTCTATTACATCTCATCACCTTATTAGACATTTTCTCTAAACAATTATAATTCTTATTATTCTTCTTAGTGCATACTCTTATGTTTATCCTTTTCATTTTAAATTTAGAAGCTACCACTTTACTTGGAGCTAGTCTGTTTTTAATAGGTGGTGCCCTTCTAAAGACACATCTCAGTGTATCTGGTAATAATTGTTTTAATATAGGATCTTTCCCCAAAATATTTAAATATTTTTTCAAAATCCCTATAATTTTGGAATGATTATTATTATTATGAGTAATGAATAATGTTATTTTGTTAAATTACACTCAGTAGCAGTAGCCCTTTCCAATTGTATTGCCCTATCTAGGCTACTCTCCAATAAACTTATTGGATAACCTTTAGCAAAAAATATCTCCTTTAGTAATAAAAATTATTCTTCAAAATGTAATAAATCAGAACAATTACATCTAATCTTTCTGAACTGACTAAATAGGATATTTGTAATCCATTTATTATGGTAAATACCTTTGAAATCTAAAAATCTTAAAAAAATGTTGAAATCAAACACCTTTCCTTACATATCCCAACTTAATACTAAATCTAAAAAAAATCTATGGATTGTTTAATAAGTTTTAAAAGATACATTTATGCCAAATGTATTATTATTTAGATGTTCCATAAATCTAGTGATACTTGACAAGGTTTTCAAAACTTGGGGCAAATCTGGTTCCTATGGCAGTACCATTAATCTGTACCATTAATCACATGTAAGCCACCTGTATCCCGGTTTACTCCTAATTGGATCAAGTTTATTAATCAGGTCCATGAAATCCCTCAAATAGAACTGTAGCATCTTAACTGGCTTTTGTAAAAAAAAAAAAACAGTCAACGTATTTGGATAGGTTACTAGTCAAACTTCCAATTTCTGAGATGATGGGACGACCAGAGGGGTTCCGTCAAACTCTTGTTTTTATTTGGAAGATGATAATAATAAGCAATCTTCACTTCTTCTGGGACCAAAAAAAAAAAAACATTCTTGCTATGACAAGACACTCATGATATTCACATCATCAATAAGTCTTACTAATTATTTCAGGAACTTGAAAGCTGAATCTTCACTCAAAAGTAAATAATAATCACTATTACAAAGAAATCTACAGGCTTCTAAAAGGTAATCTGATTTTTCCTGTAGGACAATTCCTCCACTCTTATCCACCTGTTGTTTTTTCAGATCATCATTTTACATAAGTTTAACCAATGCTAATCTTTCCTTATAGCTCAAATTGTTATTTTTATTGTTGCTCTTCCTCTTTTTTTTCAATTCTTCTAGCACTAGATTCTGAAATAAATCAATATAAGTTCTATTCACATTTTTTCTTAAAATCAGTCTTAATACATTCATTAAAAAGTGTTTCAGTTAATTCTTTAGGTTCCACATATAGAATATCAATTTTTGCTCCTGGTTCAACACCATTGGTAAAAATACCAATTGCAGGTGTCTCATTCTTTTCTCAAAAAAATATTTTTGAAGAGATAATTTACATGTAAATTTATTTAAGCTAAGGAAAAGTTTAAAGTTATTATTACAATTGGGGGGAATAAATTATAAGCCCTTATTTAAAATGCTAATTTCATCATCATTTAATTGATAAGATGACAGATTGACAAATCCCTCTAGTGATTTTTCCTTTTCAGAGACTTTTCTTCTTCCCTTTCCTCTTCTTCCTCTCCTATGTGATTTCTTTTGTATTTTCTCTTTAAACCTGTATATGTACTCTGTACTCTTCTTTAGCAGTTCATTGTAGTGGAGTAGGGCTCTTAAAATGCTGGTTTCTGTTAAAAAAATACACATTATTCTCAGTATAATCATTCAACTCTGAACTAATTTTGTTCTCCTTTCTCTCAGTTATCTCCATCTGATATTTATATACATTATTTAGCACTTGTGTTAACATTTCATTAATTTATCCACATCTTTGAATTTCTCTAATTCTTTATCTATATTATCAATCTCACCACAAATCTCATCTAATACGTTTTCTATGTTCTATCAATGACTCAATTAGTTTGAGGGAACAGTCTGTAAGTGTAAATTCCCTTTTGCCTTTTAAAACTTCATCTTTTTTAAAAGAACATTTTTTTAATAATATTCTTAAACCTCTAGGGATCATCTTATTATTAGATTTAATCTAGGTTACAATATAATTATTTGTTTATTTATATTGACTTCAGTAGTAACCTCCAGTAATATTATATAATTTTGTCTATTAGAATATCTCAGCGGTATATTCCAATAATATTAGTACATCTCAGGAGTGTCCTCCAAGAGATGTTAGTATGTTTGATTATGAATATTAATAATTAATAACAATAATAAAATTATCGTCAAATATCAATATTAATATTCAATAACACTTTAAAATATTTCCAAAATTCTGACCAGTTAATCTATATTAACACACAGATTATATTTATGTAGAAAACTGAATATCACTTATAACCAGGTATCTATATTAATTGATTATTACAATCTTAAAGTAATTTACCATGCTATAAAAATCTTTAGATCAAATAATATTCAATTAAATCATCTGGTACCTCTGTATTATGGACGCAATATAATCCATAAATCAAATATCGCAATTACAGTTTACTAGAACAATTTATAATTGCCAGAAATATTAACCAATTCAATATATAGCTTATTTAACAGCGTTTGGACTTGCCTATGTCCAAGTTTCACAATGAAATCTTAACTTAACTCATACAATCTAATGCGATTTCCAGGGAAATATAAATCACTATTTTACCCAAAATAGTCTTATAATACTTCAAATAATCAACCAGAGATTGTTACACAATACTATCAATTCAACATATATCAAGTAATATAGTATTAAATAATTCCAATTTAGCCTCAATAACTATTGCAATTTCTAAGAGATAAAACTCCATACCGGCTTCTTTCCGTAGATAAAACAAGGGGGTCTTTATTGAATCGATTAAAAATACATAACACTTAAGCACAGCATGTGAGCATTCAAAACAAGTGCTAACCGCTTATCTATAAAACAAAGGTAGCTACGACCGTGGGGCCGTATGACATCACTGAACGCATTTTTGGGTTTCCCCGTAATCATAGATGGTCATAATAAGGCAACCCTCTAACTAAATACTATGTATCCTATTCTTGTAGCCAATAGAAACAGCGATAGTGTTGTGTGCTAATTACCATTCAAATTTGGATCAGTTGGATCATATACTAAGCTATTAAGAGACTATGTTATTGAGAGACTATGCTAATAAATGAATCACAGCTGTCTTTTACCAACATTGTTCAACATTTTACCAATGTATAAACTGATTTTCAACTTAATACATTTCACTGATAAACTTTGCTCAGCATAGTAACAAAATTAAAACATCAAAAGACATAACCTTTCTCTAAAAAGCTTTGCTTAGCATAGTAACAAAAACCAAAAATATATATATCAAATGAGCATATATATTCATGTTACTCAAGCATCATGTTTCAGCATCATCTGAACTCAGATAATCACTAATATGAATCTAGAAGTGTAGACTTGTGTGTATATGTCACATAAGTCTGAATAAAAATTAATGAATAAATGAATAGATCAGCATTACAGGTAATTGGGTATACTAATACATGGATATAGGAATTTATAAAAGGTACTGTGTATTTACTTAAATCATTTTCCCATACACATAAGTAGATGTAGTCACATGAACATAAATAAATATATATATGTAGCCAAATGGACCTGGATCTACTCTGAATGATTTATTAAGTTAAAAGTAGAATTAACCTTGGGGCAATCTCGTCTTTATTTTAAAAATCCAGAATGACTCTCCGCGATACAATTTATTTCTATCACCTCCCTTTTTTGGGACAAAACACTCGTTCAATTGCTTGTCATTTTAGGATATTCACATTTTTCCCATGTCTAGCAATGAAATGGCTTGCCAGTGCTGAACATTCTCTACCATTCATTATATTATTAAGGTGTTCTCTAATCCTAGACCTGACTGCTGTAATGGTTAGCCCCACGTATTGTAGCTCACACACAGTGCATGACATCAAATACACCACATAACTCATTGAGCAATTTATGCACTGTGCAGTAACATAACTATCTCCTGTTGAATATGATTCAAAATTGGTGCCAACTTGAATGCAGTCACAAGCTTTGCACCTTGAGATACCACAACAAAAAGTGACATTATGTCTCAGCCATGAACTCTTCAGTGGGTGAGCAAATATTCCCTAATGAGAGCCCTCATCTATATGAGAAGCGGCAGCCTTGATTGGCTGTTTCTTTAAATTTTTCGTCTGCTAGTAAAAGAAGATGTTTTTTTTCACTATAGGTCTATGATTAAGGCTAATACTGTAACGTGTAAGACCGTTTCTTAGCCTATTTTTGAGCTACGAGGTGGATTGTAACTGTCTTTTTAAGTTGGAATAAAGTTTATTGATATATTTTAAGGATCTGTTTTTGTTCATCTTTTTGATATATTTCATCATTTACGGAGTGAGGTCTCCATTGTTTGTTTTCACGGATCCAGTGGTGTTTGAGGGATGAAGTGTTGTAGCCAATAGGAGTAGGAGGAGTCAATCGACACAGCTCTAACTGCTATCCTGCGGAAATCCAGGCCACAGCAAGCAGAGTTGGGAGAGAGGTGGAATAAACTTCAACCCCCCCAGGCGAGTAAGCCCACGGAAAGCTGGTATGAAGGAAGGATTAATCCGCCAACAATAAGGGAGTGAACGGACGAGAGCAGGACCTTAGCAGCGAAGGAAGCCACAGTCTAAGGACAGTACCTATGTATTTGTGGGTTTGAGACTCTTTTGGATATTTGACTTTCGTTTGATTGGGATCGAGATCTACACCTGAGTGTAAGTTCTGTACGCACTTTTCACAAACATGTTTTTTTCACTATCTCACATACCTTCTCATATTGGTTGCTATAACTTGTTTTATCTATGGAAAGGAGCTGGTCTGAAGTATTTTCTGCACCTAAGTTTGAACTTTCCCATCAGAGTTTTCCAACGGGCTCTCTGTTTAGGTAAAAGGGGTGGGGACGAACTGTGGCAGCATTGTGGAGTGTGAAGAAGGATTGCTAGCACAGCAGCCACGGTTTTGCTAGTTCCCCTAAGTGGATGTCAGCTACTCATATGGATGTTGGACTCAACACCTAAATTGTAAGTGATCATATACATGATAGTGCATTGTGTATGGTATTGAATATAATATATACATATAAAATGAGTATGGAAACTGTATCTGCTACTTACAGGTGTGTAGTTCCTTATGTTTGATAAGTAACTTATCTTGAAATATGGAACATTGTCTCTTTGTGTCGTTTTTGCATTGTAATTTCCAAAAGATATCTCAGTAAAATAGAAACAAATTTGTGAATATTAATGCCTAATCTTTTTCTCAATAATAATTGACTTGGCACTAATATATTTAATATATGAAATACACTGATCTATTTAATATACATTTTTAAATACAAAATTACACTTTTAAATCAGTGACGTGTGGTGACGTCAGAGGCTGGTGAGGCAGTGGCTAGTATACGCCTTCATTCTTTAGATATCCTTTGTTGAAGAAATAGCAATGCACATGGATGAGCCAATCGCATGAGGTATCTATGTGCAGCCACCAATCAGCAGCTACTGAGCATATTTAGATATGATTTTCAACAAAGGATATCAAAAGAATGAAGAAAATTAGATTTTAGATTGGAAAGTTATTTAAAATTGCATGCTCTTTCTAAATCGTGAAAGAAAACATATGGGGTTCATGTCCCTTTAAATGGTGTCTTGGAAAACTGGTCAACTTAGTAAACATCTGATTTTAGTCTAAAGGATTGTAACAGAAACTCTTGCCAGATAACAAAATGCTTGCTCTGATTATGAGATCTAGAAATCCAGGACCATTCAAATATGTTTAAAACATACTTTTTACTTTAATGCTGCAAATTATGCTTATAGATTCCTTCATTATTCAGTAAATATAAAAATGTCTTGATCCAGTGGCAGCTGGTGAAATTTAAAGATGGTGGGGCGCTTGACCCCACCCCTTTAAATAAAGCTACCTCCTCAGATGGCATCACCAATTTATTAATTAAATAAATAAAAGGTAGCCCGAAACACAGCGCTGAGGGGGAGGGGGATGGGAGAGGGGGAGGGGGAGAGGGATGGAGAGGGGGAGGGGAGAGGGGGAGGGGGACGGAGTGAGGGGGGAGAGGGAGAGAGACACATAAGGGATGAGAGAGTCAGAGGGGGAGGAAGAGAGACAGAGAGAGAGAGACCATGGGGGAGAACGACACATAAGGAGAGACAGAGGGAGTGGGAGAGAGAGATAGACGGATAGATAAAGAGAGATGGATAGAGAGAGACACACACAGAGGGGAGAGACAGAGAGAAAGAGGGGAGAGACAGAGACACAGAGGGGAGAGACAGAGACACAAAGGGGAGACACAGAGGGAGAGAGAGAGAGAGAGAGAGAGACAGAGGGGAGAGAGAGAGACAGAGGGGGGAGAGAGAGAGAGAGAGAGATACAGAGGGGAGAGAGAGAGAGAGAGAGAGACAGAGGGGAGAGAGACAGAGGCAGAGGGGAGAGAGACAGAGAGAGAGACAGAGGGGGGACACAGAGGGGAGAGAGAGAGACAGAGGGGGAGAGAGAGAGACAGAGGGGAGAGAGAGAGACAGAGGGGGGGAGAAAGAGA
Organism: Bombina bombina; assembly: GCF_027579735.1. NCBI lineage: Eukaryota > Metazoa > Chordata > Amphibia > Anura > Bombinatoridae > Bombina > Bombina bombina. Next base: position 511,321,815 of record NC_069499.1, on the reverse strand, counting down.
GAGATAGGAGACAGAGACAGAGGGGGGAGAGAGAGAGAGACAGAGGGGAGAGAGACAGAGAGAGATAGAGGGGAGAGAGACAGAGAGAGAGAGATAGAGAGGAGAGAGACAGAGAGAGAGACAGAGGGGAGAGAGACAGAGATAGAGACAGAGGGGAGTGAGAGAGACAGAGGGGAGAGAGAGAGACAGAGGGGGAGAGAGAGAGGGAGAGAGACAGAGGGGAGAGAGAGAGACAGAGGGGGGAGAGAGAGAGAGAGAGAGAGAGAGAGAGAGACAGAGGGGAGAGAGAGAGAGAGACAGAGGGGAGAGAGACAGAGGCAGAGGGGAGAGAGACAGAGAGAGAGACAGAGGGGAGACACAGAGGGGAGAGAGAGAGACAGAGGGGGAGAGAGAGAGACAGAGAGGAGAGAGAGACAGAGAGGAGAGAGAGACAGAGGGGAGAGAGAGACAGAGGGGAGAGAGAGACAGAGGGGAGAGAGAGACACTGAGGGGAGAGAGAGAGACACTGAGGGGAGAGAGATACACAGAGGGGAGAGAGAGACAGACAGAGGGGAGTTAGACAGAAGGGGAAGAGAGGGAGGAGAGAGACACATAATTTGGGAGAGAGGGAACACTGAAATGGGGGAGTCACCACTGAATGTTTAAGTAATATTTTAAGTGACTATCAAATGCTAATAGTCTACAATCTATTTTAAATATCTGAAACAGAACAGCACATATGAATGGGAGCATTAATAAATTATTATTTGTTGTCTACATCATGGTTGTCCAACATACACCTAAGGAATCCCTGGTTTAAATGAAATCCTATAGCTACAGGAGCCATGGAGAATATTTGCTATAACTCATTCTAAACTGCTTGGTTTCATTTTACATTACCATGCTGTTGGTCTAGCTTACTCTTGTGAAATAACAACTCATCCATACAAACAGCATAATAGGAAGATAATGTAGTGGGTGTAAAGTTTGAGTAAACAAAATACAAAAACGATCCTTAAACTGCTGTAAAAGAGTAGAAAAACAAAAAACACTAAACCACATTCATTAAATTATCATTTTCACTAACAGAATCCCTTTCAGCAAAATCTAAGGTTGCAGAACTTACTTCAATAAAATGTGGCTAAAACACTGCTCTCTGCAAGTCTGCATCTCTTCCTGCTCTGTAAGGAAGTTACAGTGGAACATTCCACTGCACTTGGAGGGGGAGTACAGAACTCTCTTTTTTATTGAATCAAAGCTGACAGCTGAACAGGGCAGCAACAAAATAAATTAAAGTAGTTTTTTTCCATTTTTGTTTTGTTTTATATGATTTAACATCCAGCCCCAACCATAAGTTCCCCTGACTGATGCCTCTCACTGGATTGGTTCAGCCCCAAAGAGGCCTGCCTCAAATAAGCACTTATGGGCCATGCAATGATCTTAACCACTTTCATCCAGTAGGTGGCGCAGCATGTTGTGTAATGGAGGGCAGACCTGCTTGTGCCTCTCCATTGCACAACATGTAGCTGTGAAAAAAAAAATGCTGTAAAAAACAAAACTGCAATATATATATATATATATATATATATATATTTTAAAGCCAATAAAAAATATATTTTTGCCCATATGAGAGGTGAAGCCCTGCCTCACCTGCCTCTAGTGACTGCACATCACTGTTTTAAATCCTAACTTCAATTAAACTACTGTAATAAAGACATAATTTAAAACATTAAATTATAAAAACATTAAATCGCTTATACTTTCCAGGTTACCAATATTTGAGAGTTTCAGTATCACAGATTCCTCTTATTGTCATAGATAAGAGATATTGCACAAATTTTGCAAGAGAAGTGAGCCCAGTAATCTCTAATCCAGAAAGAGGGTTCCAACAGGTTGTTTTACACAGGACTGTGTATGCACATTCTCGTCCCTCTGTAAAAATGGCAGCAAAGCAGGATTGCAAGAAGGAAAACAGGCAACCACCAAGGCAAGGCTCAGTCAGTCAGTCACAAAAAGAAGCAGCAAAGGGGCCACTCTCTTCCATGTGCAGAGCTTATATCAGTGATAAACTCCTCCCTATTTATTAATCCCCCAATAGAGAAATCTTTGGTTCTGAATAACTCTCATTGGCTATGGTAATTTTTGCAGATCTGTTTGCTTAATCAACCAATCAAGTATCTCTGGCCACAATACAGGACTCGACCACTGGGGGCAACAAGAATTGGAGAGTAGTTTTTATTTCTAAATAAAGTGAAAGGTTCTTTAAATCCAGGAAAATATATATTTTCATAAACGTATATTCAATATACTTTTTATTTCTTAGCTTACTAAACTATTTGGTTATTATTATATGTGATTATTTAGTTTGACTGAGCACGTATTTTTAAGACTAAACAAGGGTATAATTTGATATATATATATATATATACATATATATATCTATATATATTATGGAAGACAAAAAACTAAAAGGGATAAACCTCTTAGTTAACCCTACAGCGCTCCTATAGGTTAGAGACACGTGTATTATAACTATAAATACTCCTATATATGTAATATACACCTATTATTTCATATGAGCTGCCAATCTCAAAATAGTCGGAGGATTTTCCAATACCTCCCAAAGAGATAGGAGTACAAAAGAAATATAGAGATGGCGCTATTAGAATTAGGTGATAAAATGAGAGAACAAAGATTATAAGTCTCAGTATGTAACAGATAATCTAATGATATAAACACTTCAATGTTAGAACAATAAAAGAAAAGGGCTGTAGTGAATATCAATTAGAACCTTTAAAAAAGTAAAATTATTAATTTAAAAGGTGGTACATAGAGCTGGGACCTGTGTAAGGTCTATAAGGGTGCAGTCACTTATAATTTTCACAATGAAATAGATGTTATCTTCTTGTAATCCGGTATGTATCCCCCTAAGGGTATGCACTTACTTCAAAGACCCTCAATCAAATGAGGTAAGGATGATTCAGAAATGCTGTGCAAAGGTATTGCCTCTTGGATATGCAGTCTCTGGCAGAAGAAACTTTATTTCTGGATAGGAGCTTGTGCCTGTCTTGGTGTCCTGGTAGAGGTGAACTTCCAATAGAGCTCCCCAAATCATGCTCTTTCAGCTGCCGGCTTTGTGTTTTTCATTCATATCACTTCGGACCACGGGAAATTACAACTTAGACCAAGTTGTAATTTCCCGTGGTCCGAAGTGATCTGAAGAAGATAACATCTATTTCATTGTGAAAATTATAAGTGACTGCACCCTTATAGACCTTACACAGGTCCCAGCTCTATGTACCACCTTTTAAATTAATAATTTTACTTTTTTAAAGGTTCTAATTGATATTCACTACAGCCCTTTTCTTTTATTGTTCTAACATTGAAGTGTTTATATCATTAGATTATCTGTTACATACTGAGACTTATAATCTTTGTTCTCTCATTTTATCACCTAATTCTAATAGCGCCATCTCTATATTTCTTTTGTACTCATATATATATATATGTATATATATATAAATATATATATATATATATATAATTATATATATATATATATATAGATATAAGATATATTTCCTATAAATAATGTCTGAAGAGATGTACTTACACTTAAGTCATATTTCAATTTGAGGACTTAGTAGTATAATTCATAATTATAGTATGATATTAAATAATATTTCAGGAAATGTAATAATATTTTATTTCATATTCTGATATTATATTGCCACATTTTTCAGTTATCTCTATATTCCATACATACTTGCAAGTAGAATTATGTTGGAACTAATATCATTTTATATATATATATATATATATATATATATATATATATATATATATATATATATATATATATATATATATATATGTACAGCAATAGCAGTTGGACCCACAAGTTCAAGTTTTAATAGTTCCTCACATCAATATAGCATAATAAGGTAGTCCCAAACGTTTCGGTACCAACCGGTACCTTTCTCAGTGGGTAGAAAAAAGCTTGTGTCCTGATAACCTCTCTTGAACCAACACACCCACTCACCTAATATATCCCTAGGTGCGGACGAGACTTCCGGTGCTAGCGAGGTGCAGCCAACAGCATGTGTCATTACTTCTTTGTCAGTGTTCAGACAAGCGCATGGCTAATTAGCATAACCGCGCCTACCAGTGACGATAGTATCCATACGTCACCCTCACAACACAGCGATCGTGTTCGGCGTCACCCCGACAGCATCAGGAAGTCCCTTTTAACTACTAACATTTAAAAAAAACAGATATAAAGCATCAGTGTGTCTAGATTATAGATACAATCCAGCACACTGCGCATTTTTTATTATTAAAAGTGTTAAACAACACAAGAGTCCCTCTTTACAATTTTGGCATTATATATATATATATATATATATATATATATATATGTGTGTGTGTGTGTGTTACAAATTTTTTTTTAGCATCATTGTGAAAAGTTACTGGTGTAGGTAGCAGACACCTCTTCCAGTATATTCTGCAAAAATTCTAGCAATATATAAACTCTATGTGCTTCAGAGCATATTGTAGTATGGTAGAAATTTATAGTGCAGGCAACAAACACATTTCCTGATTATCTTGACTACGACTTTAAGGGATATAGACCCCTGTGATGTAGATGTCAAGTAGAATCAGAGTCAACTCTTTTCCAAGTATACCTAGATCGACCAATCATAGCAGCATCCACTAAAGGAATACATTGTAATCCAATTGTACATTCAACCCTTGTGTCGAGTCAGTAGATCCAGGATGCTTCCACTTGAAGAAGTTTTTTTGCCTTTCACCCCCTCTACTCAGGGAAGGCACATGGTCAATCAGCATAGTCCTCAAGCTGGCAGCCGTATGTCCAGCTTGAGAGAAGTGTCTGGCAACCGGTTAATCTGATGCTTTTTGTCAATCACTGCTCTTATGGCGTGATGATGGTTTGTCATCCTCTCTCGAAAGGTGGTAGAGGTTTTGCCAACATAAACAAAAGAGCACGGACACATCAATATATAGATCACATAAGTACTAGTGTAGGATAGTCTATGCAAAATTTTGTACTTCTTCCCTGTATGAGGATGATGGAAATGAGCCCCAGTAAGCATACTGTTGCATGTCGTACAATCTCCACATTTATAGCACCCTAACTTCTTCTTGCCATCCATCCAGGTGCCCTTCTCATAGCACTTGAGAAATACCAAAATATCTTTCAAGTTAGATGCTTTTTTGTAGACAATACGAGGGGCTTCAATACGTGTAAATGGGAGTGATTTATTAGATCTCACAATATTCCAATTTTCCTTCACTGATTTCTCCAGTGTTTCATGTAAGGGAGTAAACTTTGTAACAAAATTAATGTTACTAACTGGTTCCTGGTTCTGTAGCCTCGTTGTTTTAATTTATACTTCATCTCTTCTTCTTGGGCACTCCTAGTATCAGCAAGTGTATTTTTGCGTGCGACTCGCATAAGATGAGAGGAAATCACCCCCCTCTTTTGATGTTCAGGGTGGAAGCTAGTAGAGAGTAATAATGAATTCTTATCTGTGGGCTTAGAGTAAAAGATGTAGTGAATTTATATTCCTCATTATCAGAATTTATATTAATATTCAGGTCTAGAAATGGAATGGTATTATTGCAGCGACTGACAAAAAACCATCAGATCAACCGGTTACCAGACACTTCTCTCAAGCTGGACATATGGCTGCCAGCTTGAGGACTATGCTGATTGACCATGTGCCTCCCCTGAGGAGAGGGGGTGATAGGCAAAAAAAACTTCTTCTAGTGGAAGCATCCTGGATCTGCCGACTCGACACTGTGACCCTAAAAGGGTTGAATGTACAATTGAATTACAACGTATTCCTTTAGTGGATGCTGCTATGATTGGTCGATCTAGGTAGCCTCTGATACTTGGAAAAGAGTTGACTCTGATTCTACTTGATGTCTACATCACAGGGGTCTATATCCCTTAAAGTCGTATTCAATATAATCAGGAAGTGTGTTTGTTGCCTGCACTATAAATTTATACCATGCTACAATAAGCTCTGAAGCACATAGAGTTTATATATTGCTAGCATTTTTGCAGAATATACTGGAAGAGGTGTCTGCTACCTACACCAGTAACTTTTCACAATGATGCTAAAAAAAATGTTGTAACATGTGGGATGCATATAATGCCAAAATTGTAAAGAGGGACTCTTGTGTTGTTTAACACTTTTAATAATAAATAATGTGTAGTGTGCTGGATTGTATCTATAATCTAGACATACTGATGCTTTATATCTGTTTTTTTTTTAAAATATTAGTAGTTAAAAGGGACTTCCTGATGCTGTCGGGGGGACGACAAACACGATCGCTGTGTTGTGAGGGAGACTTAGGGATACTATTGTCACTGGTAGGCGCGGCTATGCTAATTAGCCATGTACTTGACTGAACACTGACAAAGAAGTGATGACGCGTGCTGTGGGCTGCACCTCGCTAGCACCGGAAGTCTCGTCCGCACCGAGGGGTATATTAGGTGAGTGGGTGTGTTGGTTCAATAGAGGTTATCAGGACACAGGCTTTTTTCTACCCACTGAGAAAGGTACCGGTTGGTACCGAAATGTTTGGGACTACCTTATTATGCTGATATTGATGTGAGGAACTATTAAAACTTGAACTTGTTTTGAAGACCGGTGAGTGCAGCGTATTTATTCTCCTTGTGGGTCTAACTGCTATTGCTGTATACATTGCACGCAGCACCCCGGCGGATGTGGCTTGGTAACAGTGAGTGTACTTAACTTGGATGTTTGTATATATATGTGTATATATATATATATATATATATATATATATATACTGTATATATGTATATATATATATATATATATATATATATATACTGTATATAAATATATATTTCCTATTAATAATGTCTGAAGAGATGTACTTCTTAAGTCATATTTCTATTTGAGGACTTAGTAGTATAATTCAAAATTTCAGTATGATATTAATTAATATTTCAGGAAATGTAATAATATTTCATTTCATATTCTGATATTATATCGCCACATTTTTCAGTTATATCTATATTCCATACATACCTGCAAGTAGAATTATGTTGGAACAAATATCATTAATTATATTTCTCATTCCATTTTAATATAAATATATTGCATATGTAATAAAGTTTTGTTTCAATAAAGTGTCTATTTAACCCTTTAACGACACAGCTTTCAGTTTGCTCAATTGTTTTATGACGGAAAAATTCCGTCATATGTCCTTAAGATGTTAAACATTCACAAAATAAAATGTTGGTTTACATATTTTAAGCACAAATATATGAAAAGGTGTCTTATATATAATAAATATTAGGCATGAATTGAATTTAAATTTCATGTCTAGTAAATCCTATTAGTGGTGTTTTATTTTAAGAATAGCTTATTTAACTAATGTGCAAATGATATGGAGATGGTAGATAAATATATCAAAATGTAGGCACAAATATGAATAAGTTATCCTGTTTAATTACTGCAGTTAAAGTAAAAGAGTAAAAAGAAGTATATCCAGAACAAGTTGTTGAAAATCAGTTGTAGCTTTATTCCTTAAAATTGTATGAAAACAACATACAGCAACACTGGGTTAGTGAAGACAAGAAAACTTCCTCATGACTGGTTCGCCAGTCTATTTGTTTAAAGTAAAAGAGTGTTAGCTACCAGAATATATATAGAATATATATATATATTTTGTAAGCAAGAATGAGATTCAGTTGCAAGTTAAAGTACATACAACCTCATTGTGATGTTGGTGTGAATGATCTCGGAAAAGCAGCTCCAGACTATCAGGCAGAACTGAGTAGCATGTGAGTAGCGTGGTAGCGATGCCCTGAACAGCTGAGCAGCTCAGAGATGACGTCACTGAAATAGGAGATGAATCAGCTGGGTGATGATATGGCTGCAAGTAACCCAAAATAAGCAGGAACTCTGAAAAATAACTTTAAATAAAGTCCAAAGCGATAACAGTAGTTGATTGGTTACTGAAAAAAGGTTTAAATGTCCACAGAGGATAACAATATAGAAATATCTGGAACGAATCCAGAATTAGTATGGCTTAACCGAGTAGTAAGATTACTTCAATACCAAGCAATGATTTTAGTGACGGCGGCTCTTAATTAACACCTCTTAAAGGGCCAGATGTTACAGAGCTCTCCTCCTAATGAACCACTCCATAGTTCAAGGTTGGGCCTGTCAGGATGTCTCCTATGGAATATAGAAACCAACCTAGTTGCTGACAGGTTAACTGAAGGTTCCCAAGAGTCCTCATCACTGGAAAACCCCTTCCAGCGAATCAGGTATTGAAGACGTTCAGAGACTTTTCTTGAAACCATTACCTCCTCAACCTCATATTCAATATCAGGTGCAATTGGAGGGGAATGTGACTGAGAGACATGGAAAATACGACGTGTTTTGTAGGGCTTAAGTAAAGAAACATGAAATGTGGGATAGATTCTGTATTGATCAGGAAGGTACAAAGTGACAGCATTGTCATTAATCACTTTTTTTAATGGGAAAAGGACCAATATAGAATCTGTTAAACTTTCTACTAGGTACAGTCAATCTTAGGTTTTTTGTAGAAAGCCAAACAAGGTCACCAGTTTCATAAGGTGGTCATGGTCGATGTCTCAGATCATAATATTTCTTTTGACGGTGCTGTGTTTCTTTAATATTGTCGGAAAGTAAAGTAAAAGTCTCAGAGAGTTGATGCTGAGAAGCGTGCGGCGTGTCTGGCAACAACCGTGCAGCCGGCTGAGAGACCGGAAATGACACCGGTCTGACTGATTTCAAGTTCAACCCACCTGGAAAACGGAGTGCCGTAGCAGTGGCGAAACCAAGCCACAAATCCAGATCCAGAGTACAAGTAGTAAGCAGGCACTGCAACGAGGGTTTCTTTTTTAAAAATAAAAAGTATCCTTTGTGGAAAAAACAAGGTTAAAAAGGTTTTAACCAGCTACAAACGCTGGATGACACGCTAAAAGAGACAAATGGCAGGAGTGTGTGAGAGACACTATTAGCTGTCTGACTAGTTTCGCGTCCCCTTGGACGCTTATTCATAGACTAATTTGTGATGAGAGGAAGGCTGCTTAAGAAGGGGAACTTTAAATTCAATTGGCTGTTTGCTAAAAATTGTATAATCAGCTACAGCCATTAGTTGTTAACCCTTAGTAAGAAAACCTTTCTCTTGATACATCACAAAGTACAAAGTTAAAAACAAAGTTAATGAACCTCCTTGTATTTTAAATTTACAATTATATACATTAATGCAAAAAAATGGTTACATGGTATTGATGGAGGAAGCAAAATCCAAAACAAGAACTTAGACTGAAATGGAAAATATTGAAAAAAATAATAATAATAATAATAATAATAAATGAGGAAATAAATGAATGAAAAAATGAATAAATAAATAAAAATAAATACCATCAATACCATGTAACCATTTTTTTGCATTAATGTATATAATTGTGAATTTAAAATACAAGGAGGTTCATTAACTTTGTTTTTAACTTTTTTCTTACTAAGGGTTAACAACTAATGGCTGTAGCTGATTATACCATTTTTAGCAAACAGCCAATTGAATTTAAAGTTCCCCTTCTTAAGCAGCCTTCCTCTCATCACAAATTAGTCTATGAATAAGCGTCCAAGAGGGAAGCGAAACTAGTCAGACAGCTAATAGTGTCTCTCACACACTCCTGCCATTTGTCTCTTTTAGCGTGTCATCCAGCGTTTGTAGCTGGTTAAAACCTTTTTAACCTTGTTTTTTCAATAAAGGATACTTTTTATTTTTAAAAAAGAAACCCTCGTTGCAGTGCCTGCTTACTACTTGTACTCTGGATCTAAAGTAAAAGTCTCGGTTATAAGTATTTGATAGGTCATTTACAAATGGGCAATCACTATGAATTTCTGGGTAAAGGTGAAAACTAGGATCATACCCAAAATTGGCGAAAAAAGGAGTCATCTTAATAGATGAATGATAGGAGTTGTTATGTGCGAATTCAGCCAATGGTAAAAGGGATCTCCAGTTATCTTGATGTTGTGATGTGTAGCATCTTATATATTCCTCCAACCAATGGTTGGTTCTCTCAGTCGTCTGTCCATTGGTTTGTGGATGGAAAGAAGTTTATAGTCTGTGATCAAATTTTAATATTGTACATAATTGTTTCCATACTCTGGAGGTAAATTGGCTACCTCTATCAGAAGTTATTGTGGATGGTATACCATGTAGTTTGATTACAAGGTGTAAAAGTAATTTGGCTGTTTCCATACTAAAGGGTATTTTGTGATATGGAACAAAATGAGCCATTTTGGAGAACAGGTCTAATATAACCATCATGGTATTATTTTTCTCTGAACTGGGTAGCTCAACAATTAAATCAATTGCTATGTCTTTCCAAGGTCTGTCTGGAATTGGCACAGATGAGAGATAACCTGCTGGTTTTCTTCTATCTGTTTTACAGGTAGTACAAATTTTGCATCACTCAATATATTTTAAGATATCTTTAATTTGGTTCAGCCACCAATAAGATCTCTTAAGTAACTCCAAAGTTCTATTAACACCGGGTTGTCCTGATAACTGAGAATCATGAACTGTTTGTAGAATTAATGGTCTTAGATTAGGGGGAACATAAAGTTTTCTAGAGTGATACAATAACCCATCCTTGTGTTGTTTTAAATGGTAACTATCCTTGGTTAAGTCAGAATTGTGTTCAGTTTTAAATATCTGAATTGAAGGTATGATTGCCCCTACTATATACTCAGGGGGTATAAGTGGAGCAAAAGTAGGTGGTTTAGTTGGTTTTTGTGGAAGACAGGATAGAATGTCAGCTTTAGTATTCTTGGAGGCAGGTCTGTAAGTTATAGTATAACGAAATCTAAAAAAAAAAAAGACTCCAGCGTAACTGTCTTGAGGTAAGTGTACGATTAGGCTTTAGATACTGCAGGTTACGGTGATTCTGTATAGATAATAATGGGTTCAAGAGTACCTTCTAGTAAATGGCGCCAATGTTCAAGTGAGCTTTTCATAGCCAATAACTCTTTTTCCCCTACATGATAGTTTAATTTAGCAGGATTTAGTACCCTTGAATAATATGCTACGGGATGTAACGGACCATTAATAGGGGATCTTTGATATAGAACACCTCCAATTGCGTAATCAGACGCATCTATTTCTCGAGTATATTGTAATTGTGGGTCTGGATATGGAAGTATAGGGACATTACTTTACTAACATTTAACTACTTGACTGTGTGGAGTCCTTCCTTTTTTCATATCTATGCAAGTATAGGGACTGACATAAAAGCTTTTTTGAGATACATAAAAGCTTCATCAGCTACTTCGTTCCATTTAAAAATTAAATCTGACTTAGTAAGGATAGTTAATGGTTTTGCTAAAACAGAAAAGTTTTTTATAAATTTTTCTTTAGAAGTTGGCAAAGCCAAGAAATCTTTGTACTTCTTTCTTATGCTTAGGTGAAGGCCAATCTAATATGGATTGAACCTTGGTATCATCCATATGGATTCCTTTTGGTGTGATATGATATCTTAAGAATTTGATTTCGGAAGTATGGAAGAAACATTTCTCTAATTTAACATATAATTTATGCGCTTGTAACCTTGATAGTACAGTTCTAACATGTTTGATGTGGTCAATTAAACTATCTGAGAATATAAGTATATCATCGAAATAGATGACCACAAATGTGTCAAGAAGGTCCCGAAACACATAGTTTATAAACCTTTGAAAGGTTGCTGGGGCGTTGCAAAGCCCGAATGGCATCACTGTATATTTGTACAATCCAAACTTTGTAGAAAAGCAGTGAGCCATTCATAACCTAAGCGTACACAGATGAGGTTATAAGCACCTCTTAAATCTAGTTTGGTGTAGATTTTGGAACTGTGTAACCATTCTATCATCTCAGGGATACGTGAAAGTGGATATCTATCCTTAATTGTTCTTTTAATTAATTCACGGTAATACACAATTGTGCGCAACGTTTGATATTATTGGTTACGAACAATATCCCTGCACCTGCAGGGGAGGTGGAGGGCCTTATGAATCCCTTTCTAAGGTTGTCATTAATATATTCCTTGAGCTTCTCAAGTTCTTTCTTAAACATTGGAAAGATATGCCCATATAGGACATCCGATCCAGGTATCAATTCAATGGGACAATTGTATTCCCTGTGAGGTGGTAAAACTTCAGCTTCATTCTTATCAAATACCTCAATATAAAAACTCAATATAATGTCTAGGAATCTGGTTCTCAGATACACATAACAATTGATGTGGTGGTAAACAGGTAGAGGAACAATATGAGGAGTGAAACTTAAGTTTATTTTCTGACCATTAAATGTGGCTGATGAAGATGAAGCCAATGTAGACCTAGAACCATAGGGAAGATGGGTGAATCTAAAATATCAAAAGATATGAATTCATGATGGGCATTGTGGATTGTGACTGTGGAATTGTCTGGTGAGTAATTGGTAAAAATTCGAACAGCTTACCATCAATAAGACGCACAGGGACTGTTTTTTTCTTTGCAATATATGGTATTTTATTTTTCTTAACAACAGACATATCTATATAACATGCAAAAGCTCTAGAACCCAGAACAGCATTCAATTTAAAGCAATGGCGTCCCCACTGTAGAGAAACAGTAATAAGAAAATAAGTGGGGTTCTGATAAGTTAAAGAAATCACATGTTCAGGGTTCTTAGGCTTACCCAATGTTTGTCTTTTTAGTGTATTGTCTTTTGATGCACAAAATATGCATAATCCCTTTTCCTTTCTCCGTTGCCTTTCTTCTGTGGTGAGGGGTCCCTTAATGAATCCTATGTCCATTGCCATGTTAGTAACTTTTAGCATGTAAGGTGTAGCTCTCTGTACATGTTGCCTAACATGATGATCAGGACTATCTTTTTCCTGTTTCCGCTCTCTGATCCTACGATCAATTTTAATTGAAAGTGCCATGAGATTTTCAAGGGATTCAGGAATCTCAAGTCTAGCAAATTCATCTTTTATATTCTCTGATAACCCTTGATTTTTTAATGAAACTTCATTCCATTCGGAATCCTTTTGCCAAATCTTGAACTTATATTGATCTTCATAAAGATCTGCCATAGCCTTGAAAATTGTGTCTACAGAATTTAATATAGGATCACCACATTCAAAAAAAGTGTCTGCCCAGGCATGAGGCTCGCCTCTTAAAAAAGATACTACTGTGAGAACTTTAAGGCGCTCATTAGGAAAAGTCTTACACCTAGATTTCGAGTTTGGCATTAGCCGTCAAAAGCAGCGTTAAGGGATCCTAACGCTGCTTTTTACCGCCCGCTGGTATTTAGAGTCAGGCAGGACAGGGTCTAACGCTCACTTGCCTACCGCGACTCCAGGCTACCGCAGATCCCCTTACGTCAATTGCGTATCCTATCTTTTCACTGGGATCTGCCTAACGCCGGTATTTGGAGTCTTGGGAGAAGTGAGCGGTAGACCCTCTGCCGACAAGACTCCTACTGACAAAAAAAGTCAGTAGTTAAGAGCTTTATGGGCTAACGCATGAATATAAAACTCTTAACTACTGTGCTACAAAGTACACTAACACCCATAAACTACCTATGTACTCCTAAACCGAGGCCCCCCCCACATCGCTGCCACTATAATAAAATCTGCAGACCGGACACCGCCGCAACCTACATTGTAGCTATGAACCCTTAATCTGCTACCCCTAACATCGCCAACCCCTATATTATATTTATTAACCCCTAATCTGCCCCCCCACCATGTCGCCGCTACCTAACTACACTTATTAACCCCTAATCTGCTGACCGGACCTCGCCACCACTATAATAAATTTATTAACCCCTAAACCGCCGCACTCCCGCCTTGCAAACACTAGAATACATTTTATTAACCCCTATTCTGCCCTCCCTAACATTGCTGCCACCTACCTACAATTATTAACCCCTAATCTCTCGCCCACACCGTCGCCACTACTATAATAAAATTATTAACCCCTAAACCTAACTCTAACCCTAACCCTAACACCCCCTAACATAAATATAATTTAAATGAAACAAAATAATATTCCTAAAATTAAATAAATTAATCCTATTTAAAACTAAATAATTACCTATCAAATAAACCCTAATATAGCTACAATATAACTAATAATTACATTGTAGCTATTTTAGGATTTATATTTATTTTACAGGCAACTTTGTATTTATTTTAACTAGGTACAATAGCTATTAAATAGTTAATAACTATTTAATAGCTACCTAGTTAAAATAAGTACAAAATTACATGTAAAATAAATCCTAACCTAAGTTACAATTAAACCTAACACTACACTATCATTAAACTAATTAAATAAATTACCTACAATTAGCTAAACTAAAATACAATAAAATAAACTATTCTATAATACAAAAAAACAAACACTAAATTACAAAAAAAAAAATTACCTGAGGTTTAAACTAATCACACCTAATTTAAGCCCCCTAATAAAATAAAAAAGCCCCCCAAAATAAAATATTCCCTACCTATTCTAAACTACCAAAGTAATCAGCTCTTTAACCAGCCCTTAAAAGGGCTTTTTGCGGGGCATTGCCCCAAAGTAATCAGCTCTTTTACCTGAAAATAAAAATACAATACCCCCCCAACATTACAACCCGCCACCCACATACCCCTACTCTAACCCACCCAAACCCCCCTTAAAAAACCTATCACTAACCCCCTGAAGATCTCCCTACCTTGAGTCGTCTTCACTCAGCCGAGCCAAATTCTTCATCCAAGGTGCGCAGAGGAGGTCCTTCATCCGATAGAAGTTTTCATCCAAGCGGGATAAGAAGAGATCCTCCATCCGGTAGAAGTGTTCATCCAGGCAGCGTCTTCAATCTTCATCCATCCCGAGCGGAGTGGAGACATCTTTAAAGGAGCCGATGCAGAGCCATCCTCTTCAACCGACGACTTCCCGACGAATGGTTCCTTTAAGGGTCGTCATCCAAGATGGCGTCACTTCAATTCCGATTGGCTGATAGGATTCTATCAGCCAATCGGAATTAAGGTAGAAAAATCTGATTGGCTGATGCAATCAGCCAATCAGATTGAAGTTCAATCCGATTGGCTGATCCAATCAGCCAGTCGCATTGAACTCGCACTCTATTAGCTGTTTTTTTTCAGCCCGAAATGCCCCATTGTTTCCTATGGGGATATCGTGCACAAGCACATTTTTCCAGCTTAACGCTATTGTAAGCAACGCTGGTATTGAGGGTTGAAGTGGAGCTAAATTAGGCTCAATGCACCCTTTTTTGAGCCTAACGCAGCCCCTCAGACAACTCTAAATACCAGCTTTGTTTGAAGGGTGCGGTGGGAAAAAAAAGCAGCATTAGCTATATGGGTTTTTACCGACAAAACTCTAAATCTAGCGGTTAGGTTTTAAATTTATGAACAATTTACAAGTGTTATAGAATTGTCTGAATAATTTACTATCCCCATAAAACTTATCAGGAGGGCTTATAGGGGGATCTGGATTAGTATCTGAAATAATAGTAGAAGTACTTAACCCTTCTTTAATAATGTTGAGTGTGAGATTTTTAACCTGCGTGCCTCTAAGACCCTGTGATAACTGATCAAACTTATAAGACAGTTCCCTGACGTGGTTTGTTAATTCAGTAGGATTCATTGTATTTGACCCCATTAATTTCAGGCTTGGTATTCTGTAATAGAGTTTTGTTTCAATAAATTGTCTCTTCAAACTTTCATTAAATAAAATGTTGGTTTTCATATTTTAAGCACATATATATGAAAAGGTGTCTCATATATAATAAATAGTAGGCATGAATTGAATTTGAATTGCTTGTCTAGTAAATCATATTAATGGTGTTTTATTTGCATAATAGCTTATTTAACTAATGTGCAAATGATATGGAGATGGTAGATAAATATATCAAAATGTAGGCACAGATATGAATAAGTTCTCCTGTTTAATTACTGCAGTTAAAGTAAAAGATTGATATCAACCAGAATTTATATATATTTTGTAAGCAAGAATGAGATTCAGTTGCAAGTTAAAGTACATACAACCTCACCGTGATGTTGGTGTGAATGATCTCAGAAAAGCAGCTCCAGACAATCAGACAGAACTGAGTAGCGTGTGAGTAGTGTGGGAGGGATGCGCCGAACAGCTGAGCGGCTCAGAGATGACGTCACTGAAATCAGAGATGAATCAGCTGGGTGATGATATGGCTGCAAGTAACCCAAAACAAGCAAGAACTCTGAAAAATAACTTTGACAAAGTCCAAAGCGATAACAGTATTTGATTGGTTACTGAAAAAAGGTTTAAATGTCCACAGAGGATAACGATATAGAAATATCTGTAACAAATCCAAAATTAGTATGGCTTATCAGAGTAGTAAGATTACTTCAATACCAATCAATGATTTGAGGGAAGGCGGCCCTTAAATAGCCCTAAGAGGAAGAATGGTAACACCTCTTAAAGGGCCATATGTTACAGCATATCTGTGGATCACTTTATTGAGTGCATAAAACTATACAATGTAATTCTTAGCACAAATTACATAGGCATTTATATACCTGTATATACCAGTCATATTTGGAACCTCATTGGTACATCACATGTCTGAAATAAAGAAAATATTGTTTATTTTGAAATAAGTTGTTAAACATTTTTATATATAGCAATGTAGTTATTTAACAGTTGTGCTAGGTATTAGATACAACATACATTAGATATATATTAGATGTATATATCAGAACCCACATATATATTTTTATTAGTATTCAGTATGTTAACTTATATGAAAACTATATCGACAATTTGTTTAAACTATAAATCTTCAAACTCTTATGCTTTCAACTTCCACAAGATGAAAATATTTCTCCCTTTGTTACCTTTAACACAGACTAAGCTCTGGGGTTTTGTATATTTAACTTAGTATGGAATAATTAACACTTAGATAATAAGGGCTACAGTCCCTGAGAACTTGTGTATATTTCATTATTATCGCAGATGGACCGTCCACTTCTCACTGCAGGGGGGTGGTTATCTAGCTAGGAAATTGTATTAGACATTTCAAGGCAGGTAGCTTTTGAGTTATCTTAGAGCTTGACAAATGTCTGTTTTGAACTCTAAGATATCTTAATCAGTAAAAAGGGTTGTGTCACGAAATTAAGGTTTATTGATAGAGAACTGTATCATTACAGATGTCAAACATTTTTATATCAAAGAGGATATATATGAACTAACTATTAATCTGTATATTTTACAAAGTCACTGACCCTTTACATGACAAACTTTTTTTCTAAATATTTATCCAAAGTGTGTTAATTCCACCAGTGTCTAAGTACATTATTAATTAAATACTCTAGTTTATAAAACCTTCTTTGAAAGAAATACAATTACCAACATTACTGCTCAATTGTGTTTTACCCTTTGATAATATTTTTAAATATCTTTCCATACATTATTCCATTATGCATTAAGTAGTTAAGGTGTCAGCTACCCTAAGAATACAACAAAAAACAAGAATCACAAACATATTTTTCTGCAAGAAAAATAATTATAAGGGGCACTCTTCCTAAGTAAAAAAATCTGCACTTATAGTGAATAATAACTATAGAAAAAATAAAATATGTACAGATAAAAAATAAACATAAAAGAAATAAAGAGAAAAAAAAAGCCAGTTAAGATGCTATATCATATTTTTTAAAAAAAATACTTTTCAGATTAACTTAAATTAAATTTTGAAGAACAATCATTAGTGCTAAAGGAGAGATTTTTGTCTTAAGGTTATCCATTGGTTTATTGGAGAGTAGTTTAAATAGAGCAAGAATATTGGAAAGGGCTATTTTTTAAAAAAAATCCAACTTAATATAATAATAATCTTTCCAAAATTATAGGGATTTTGAAAAAATATTGGAATATTTTGGGGAAAGATCCTATTTTAAAACAAGTATTACCAGATAAACTGAGATGTGTCTTTAGAAGGGCACCAACTATTAAAAACAGACTAACTCCAAGTAAAGTGGTAGCTTCTAAACTTAAAAAGAAAAGGATAAACATAAGAGTATGCACTAAGTAGAATAATACGAATTATAATTGTTTAGAGAATCTGTCTAATAAGGTGATGAGATGTAATAGAAAGGGATGTAGTACATGTCTTTATTTTATTAAACAATCTTCTGAATTTAAGTCTAGTACTACAGGTCAAATATTTCCAGTGAAATCTCATATGAATTGTACTTCTAGATTTGTGGTGTATTTATCATACTGTAAATGTGGGGCCCGATATATCGGTGTACCTGTAGAAAATTTAAAACCAGATGGGCAGAACATTTAAGAAATAGTAATAAGGGAAGTTCAGCACATACTCTATCTAGGCAAACAAGGATATATCCTGGGAGTAAGACTAATTCCTATAGAATAGATAGAGGTTTTAATGTTTAAGTCGAGATACTCTAGATTACGTGAAAGAGAATCTTACTGGATTTTTAAAATGCATTCCCTCTATCCCAGACATCCTCAAAATTGAGCCTCCAGAGGTTTTGGAACTACATATATGTTGCTGGCTGAGCATCATGGGAAATGTAGTTCCAAAACCTCTGGAGGGCCAAGTTTGAGGATGTCTGCTCTATCCTAATGGTTTAAATGAAAATATAAATTTAGCAGTATTGGATTGATTTTTTTATTTTTAATCTAAACTTTCAAGAATTATTTTGGTTAACCTAATTTTTTTAATTAAAAAAAAATCTGGTATAGTCTAGTGGTATGGCTATCTGTTTTATATACATTTAGGATTGGTTGATTAGGAGTACAAATCCCAATGTCATCTATTGCTATGTTTATCAAAGAGATATAATAATATAAGGATTTGTAAGGATAGCTTTTTTCCTTAAAGTCTTGTCTTTATTTCTTATAGTATTTTATTTTGCATCCATGGAGTACAATGTGTTATAGATTTTGTTTATTTGTTTGAAATGTAAGGATTTATATATATAACTATTGGAAATTAATTAGTGCTCCAAATGACTATCACCTAGTTTTATAGCTAACAAAATATCATCATTATTTGATCAGCTTGCTCTGTATGAAAATATAGGTATGAAATCTGATTTGTGACTACTTGATTCAATAGGTGTGAATGATTCAATACAGACACACTTAAACATTATTGTTAACAATTTAATTATGAATACCTAAAAGTTTATTTGTTAATGTTAGTTAGGTGATTAACTCTTGTTATTGAATGCATATGTGTTTTACTATTTGTATGTATATTTAAAGCTTCCTTGTGAGTGAGATGTATTACACTGCCTAAACAAACAGCCAGTCTGTGAGACTGAGAAACCGGTTGCAGTTTGTGCTTTTTATTTTTGACCTTTTAATAAAGTTTTTAAACTTTTAAACATTACTTTGGAGCATTTTTTTAGAGGACCTACTTTCCTCTGATTTTTACAACAGGGGGTCATCCAGAGTGTTCCTGCAGTTGTAACGTGAGCCAGTTGATTGGCTGTGAGAGTTCAGTCTGCCTATGATCACCATCGATTGGCAATTATTAAAGGTTAGCAGATTTGCACATTTAAATCTTGAATAGAAAGTGGTGATATTGTGATATGCTATGTGGCGCCCCCTATGTTTCTTTGTTTGTCTGCAGTTTTGATGATTGGAGTTTGAGTCCCATGCTGAGGAGGAGCAGCCTAGAGTGTATCCATATTGGAAACAAGCCTTAAATAATTGAGTGTACTGGACTATATTCAGATTTGAACTAGTGGAGATTTGGTTCATGGACACTATTTTTATGAATCCTTAATCGGAAAGGTTTTCACATAATATTATTTTTATATATCTATATATATATATATATATATATATATATATATATATATATATATATATATATATATATTATTTTTCACTATTTACTTTATTTTTTATCTGTACATATTTTATTTTTACTATCTTTATTATTAACTATAAGTGCACATTTTTACACCTAGATTATGAGTTTTAAGCTCTATAGGGAAAGTAAAGAATGCAACAAAAGTTGCGTTATTTAACCCCCTATAGCATTGTCATTACAAGTTTAAAAAAAAACATCTTGCGCGGGCGATATGGAGATTTTGAGCTCCATACCGCACCAAAAACAAGCGGTGTTTTGACGTGCTCGTGCACGCTTTCCCCATAGACAACAATGGGGAGAGCCGGCCAAAAAAAAAAAAAGTCTAACACCTGCAATCGTGGAAACAAAAGCTCCGTAATGCAGCCCCATTGATGTCTATGGGAAAAATAAAATACAGTTTAAACCTAACACCCTAACATAAACCCGAGTCTAAACACCTCTAATCTGCTGCCTCTTACATCTCCCACACCTGCCTACAGTTATTAACCCCTATTTAGCAAAGAAAGAGAAAGTATACACTTATAGCACTCCTAGGTCTGTAAATGAATTAAATCTAACTGGATGATACAAATTATTCCCTAAGGAATAAGTGGAAGGGGAGAAAACAGATTACAATTAAAATATAACTTTTATTGGGTTTACGTTAAAAGTAGGAATATACTTAAAATCACTCTTAAGCACCGATTTTCCTGATGTCAGCAAATTAGTATAAGTCAAGGTTATTGCTCCTAGTACTTAGGTGTTGATTGTGGGCTGGAATAGGTGCTGCTATATACTTGTATCAGGAGACCTGATATACCAATTTATTGAAGTCCAAAGTTACTAATTCTTATGTGAGAATTAAGTATATGATATATTCTTTATATCTCAATAGTGATATATCTTAGCGTAGCCTGATTTAGATTAAATACTGGATATATAATTTTTAATATTTCTGCTTGTTGCCAAAGTGGAATTATATATACCCAATTGATTATTTGGATTCTGAATAGAATCTCTTGACTCCGCTTTAGAGTATTAGCAGTTGCCTACCTCCGGATTGAAGAGTAGGTTGTTCCCTCCATTATAACAAAAGCTAACCTTCATATATGTTTTTAAATTGTATCTGAATAATTGAGCTACAATTTTATCTTTATTGAGACAATGTATATTGTTGTAGTACTTAATAGACTTATGTGTATTGGTTTCTCTGCGATTGTGAATAACATTCGTTGCTGTTTGGTGTGCTTAAACAATAATTTCAAAGATTATATTCTTTAATCTTTGCACTTAAACTGTATGTGCTTCCGACTTGTGAATCATACACAGTTTGTATTTTATGAATGAACTTCGGTAAGATTTATCTGCTCACAGTTTCTTTAGTATTAGTTTAAATAGCTCTCTGTGATGCGGTAGTAGATAACCTTATATGTCGCAACTTTGGAGCTTATCTGATTCTATCATCACAGAATAATTAGATACCCATCTGGATAACTCATAATATACTAGTGATTAAATAATGTAGTTTCTTAGTATGATGGAACGTATCTGTTCTCAGTGACAACAAAGTTTAAACAGATAGATGTACAAGCATTCCGCTTATTTTGTGAGTCTCCAAAGTTATAACCTAATGTTCATATCAATTTCACACTTGCAGTAAATTATACTTAATCTGTGTACATTTCACTTTGCATACAGACAGGATTGCCCCGGAAATAGGTTTGTGCACTGTTTTGTTGTATAAGCTGTATTAACGGCAAAAATTATGCATACGTGATCAAGCTGCACATACTCATCTAGTCCAAAGCTAATATGATAGTATTCTAAATATATTTTGTGCACCTTAGTTATGTAAAACACAGTTATCTTACAACAAGCGGTATCATGGATGTGGATGTATACCAAATACAGCTCGAAATGAGTTAAATTATTAGGCAGTAACGCCAAACAAAGTTCTATTATTAAGTCTTTATATATTTTGCAAATTTAAGTTAGCTCATATAGGAGAGATAGTACTTGCAATAATATTCAGTACCAGCACCATATATTCAACACCTGATTAGATCTGAGCGTTCATTTTCAAGTGAAACCGTGGCTGACTACAGTAATTTGCGGTAGCTTAAGGCTGTCTAAAAACACAGGAGCTCCTAGGACTCCTCACCATTGCCCTATCGTCCCTAACATGTTTCGCAACTAAACGTTGCTTTTTCAAAGGTTTTAGTTGCGAAACATGTTAGGGACGATAGGGCAATGGTGAGGAGTCCTAGGAGCTCCTGTGTTTTTAGACAGCCTTAAGCTACCGCAAATTACTGTAGTCAGCCACGGTTTCACTTGAAAATGAACGCTCAGATCTAATCAGGTGTTGAATATATGGTGCTGGTACTGAATATTATTGCAAGTACTATCTCTCCTATATGAGCTAACTTAAATTTGCAAAATATATAAAGACTTAATAATAGAACTTTGTTTGGCGTTACTGCCTAATAATTTAACTCATTTCGAGCTGTATTTGGTATACATCCACATCCATGATACCGCTTGTTGTAAGATAACTGTGTTTTACATAACTAAGGTGCACAAAATATATTTAGAATACTATCATATTAGCTTTGGACTAGATGAGTATGTGCAGCTTGATCACGTATGCATAATTTTTGCCGTTAATACAGCTTATACAACAAAACAGTGCACAAACCTATTTCCGGGGCAATCCTGTCTGTATGCAAAGTGAAATGTACACAGATTAAGTATAATTTACTGCAAGTGTGAAATTGATATGAACATTAGGTTATAACTTTGGAGACTCACAAAATAAGCGGAATGCTTGTACATCTATCTGTTTAAACTTTGTTGTCACTGAGAACAGATACGTTCCATCATACTAAGAAACTACATTATTTAATCACTAGTATATTATGAGTTATCCAGATGGGTATCTAATTATTCTGTGATGATAGAATCAGATAAGCTCCAAAGTTGCGACATATAAGGTTATCTACTACCGCATCACAGAGAGCTATTTAAACTAATACTAAAGAAACTGTGAGCAGATAAATCTTACCGAAGTTCATTCATAAAATACAAACTGTGTATGATTCACAAGTCGGAAGCACATACAGTTTAAGTGCAAAGATTAAAGAATATAATCTTTGAAATTATTGTTTAAGCACACCAAACAGCAACGAATGTTATTCACAATCGCAGAGAAACCAATACACATAAGTCTATTAAGTACTACAACAATATACATTGTCTCAATAAAGATAAAATTGTAGCTCAATTATTCAGATACAATTTAAAAACATATATGAAGGTTAGCTTTTGTTATAATGGAGGGAACAACCTACTCTTCAATCCGGAGGTAGGCAACTGCTAATACTCTAAAGCGGAGTCAAGAGATTCTATTCAGAATCCAAATAATCAATTGGGTATATATAATTCCACTTTGGCAACAAGCAGAAATATTAAAAATTATATATCCAGTATTTAATCTAAATCAGGCTACGCTAAGATATATCACTATTGAGATATAAAGAATATATCATATACTTAATTCTCACATAAGAATTAGTAACTTTGGACTTCAATAAATTGGTATATCAGGTCTCCTGATACAAGTATATAGCAGCACCTATTCCAGCCCACAATCAACACCTAAGTACTAGGAGCAATAACCTTGACTTATACTAATTTGCTGACATCAGGAAAATCGGTGCTTAAGAGTGATTTTAAGTATATTCCTACTTTTAACGTAAACCCAATAAAAGTTATATTTTAATTGTAATCTGTTTTCTCCCCTTCCACTTATTCCTTAGGGAATAATTTGTATCATCCAGTTAGATTTAATTCATTTACAGACCTAGGAGTGCTATAAGTGTATACTTTCTCTTTCTTTGCTAAATACGGTTTTATACACAGCACCCACATCCTGACAAATTATTAAATAAGTGTAGGAATAAGGTCATATACGCTAGTAGTGCCATTGGTTTCCTTTCAAATCTCGAGTTATTAACCCCTAATCTGCCGCTCCCGATATTGCCGCCACCTAAATAAAATTATTAACCACTGATCTGCTGCTCCCGATATCGCCACCACTATACTAAAGTTATTAACCATTTATCTGCCATACCTCAACATTGCCACAACAACATCCAAATATAATGCAGTGAATATTATCCTTATTATTATTATTATTATTTTTATTATTATTTCAGTAGTGTACCTGCAAAGTGTATTATGTGTTTAGACACAATAAGTATTATGGAACCTCTATATCATTCTGATAATGTAACTCAATATTTATATAATAGCGGTTACCAACTTTGCAGGGGCAATGTGTGCAATTTAATAACACTCTGAATTATATCATTTGCAAAGGATAATATATATAAAACCTGAATCCTTTTCGTTCTGATTTGTCTATTAATTAAACTGAGACCAGATCAATAAACAAACTTACGGCTAGATTACGAGTTTTTGTCGGTAATGGTGTGCGGTGCTAACAAGCCTTTTTTTCTCACCGCTCACTTAAGACAACGCTGGTATTATGAGTTTTCTGCAAGCCAGCGTTAGCCTCAGAAAAGTGAGCGTTGAGCAAAATTTAGCTCCACATCTCACCTCAATACCAGCGCTGCTTAAGTCAGCGGTAAGCTGGCTGAACGTGCTCGTGCACGATTTCCCCATAGGAAACAATGGGTTTGAGCTGGCTGAAAAAAACCCTGCAAAAAAGCAGCGTTCAGCTCCTAACGCAGCCCCATTGTTTCCTATGGGGAAAATACATTTATGTTTACACCTAACAACCTAACATGAACCCCGAGTCTAAACACCCCTAATCTTACACTTATTAACCCCCTAATCTGCTGCTCCCGATATCGCCGCCACCTAAATAAAATTATTATCCACTGATCTGCTGCTCCCGATTTCGCCACCACTATACTAAAGATATTAACCATTTATCTGCCATACCTTAACATCGCCACAACAATATCCAAATATAATGTAGTAAATATTATCCTTATTATTATTATTATTATTATTATTATTATTATTGTTATTATTATTTTTTTTATATGTAGAATTTTTATTGTAGAATAAACATATTGAAATGACAACAGTTTCATTGATATTGTATGGAGTTAAAGGTCCAACAGTTACTGGACGACACATTCAATATACAATACCATGAGTGTAGTTAGATTTTTCGGCTAAAAATAGACAGGGTTTTCTGAAGTTAAGTAACCTTTAATATTAGACGAGTGCGCAAACTATCACAGCTCCATGACCAAAAATTGTTCAGTGAACAAGAAAAGTCCGCTGGTAATTATAATTAAATAAACCTCTTTTGATGATACGTAGGTTTAGCTGTGATGTGCGTCACCAGGCGAGTCAAGCAACCTCAGGAGAGAAGGGGAAGGAGAAGGTGGGGAAGGGGGTGAAAGGTCTCATAATAGGGAGAAGACAGATGGGAAGGGAATGTCCTCAGCTGTATGTCGGGTTTGAGTGGAATTTGAACTGTACCTTATTTTACAGGGAAAGACTAGGAGTTCTGTTACATACATGCACTTGTCTTTGGTCCTCTTGGTAAACAAACCAAGGGTCCCAGATTCGCCAATACAGATCCTCTTTGTCTAGACTAGAGTAAAAGCTTTTTTCCATATTGACATAGAATTGAATTATAGAGGTCACTACTGCAATGTCTGGAGGTTGAGGCTGTTTCCATGTGCAAGCTATCGCCAGTTTCATGGCTGCTAGAACAAAGACTACCAATTTGGATAAGGGAGTTGGAATATTTAGTGGAAATATATGTAGGAGAGCCATCTCGGGGGTCAATGGGGTTGGCAGCCCAAGTGCTGAGCAGAGTTCAGATATTTTGTTCCATTTGGGTAGTAATTTGGGACACTCCATATGTGGATGCCTGAGCCCTTGTGCCCACATTCCCTCCAACATAGAAGAGATGACGATGGGAACATCTGTGAAAGTCTAGAAGGGGTATACAATCTCAGGAACAGCTTCATGTAGGATTCCATAGTGTTTACACAATGTACGGTCTTTTTTGTTAAAGTCACAGCTAGATGTAAGTCCTTGTCCGTGATAGGCCTAGATAAGTCACCCTCCCAGGCTCTAAGTTGCTAGATTCTACCCGAATTAGTGGTCGTCTGTATTAGAGTATAGTGATGGGAAATGATTTTAGGAGTTTTAGTCTTTAACTGCCATAGTTTTTCCCAGGTGGTTAAAGGTCTACTTGAGGCTTTAGGGAATCCCCAGGACAGTAGGAAGGAGTACAGTCTGGAGTACTCAAATATGGCCCACAACAGAGGGCTTTGTACAATGGAGCCAAGATTACACTGAATAATCAGTGCGTCTGACAGGTAAAGATGGGAGACCTGTCGCAGGTCCCATCCACCCCATTGCAAAATATGCATGTCTGGCAATGCTGCAAACAGGGCCGGGATAGAATGTATAGGAGAGGCATGTGAGGCTATATCAGGAAGATGCCAGAGGTTTTGCCATATTTTTAAATTGTCTCTGATAATAGCATTCTTGATCCCTAGGGTATCTAACCTATACTTGGGGATCCAGGGCAGGTCAGACAGTCCAAGCCCTGAAGGGAGATTGGATGCTTCTATGATCTTCCATCCCTGTGGTTCACCTCTATCCGCCCACGCCAAAATGTGGGAAAGCCGTGCGACTTCATAGTACCCTTGGATACTAGACATAGCTACCCCTCCCTGCTCAAATCTTTTCTGAAATATTTTCGCCGCTATGCAGGGTTTGGACTGACCCCATATGTAGCTCTGGCCAAGGGACTGGAGTTTACACTAGGAACATTGAGTCGGATGCAGTGGAAATAGTAGAGAATTTTAGGTAGGATCGACATTATAAAAGATGCTATGTGGCCAAGCCATGAGATCTCTCTAAAATTCCAGGAGGTAATAAGGTCAGTGACTTCTCTGATTATTGTGGAGTAATTTACCCATCAGGGCCTGGAGCCTTATTGTTCTGAGTGTGTTTAATGGCCAAATTAAGCTCAGCTAAAGAAAATGGGGCGCTAAGTGTTTCTTTGTCTACTTCAAATAAGGTTGGCAAATTTAATTTATGCAGGAAGTCGGCTATAACCTGTGGAGAGGATTCTTTTCCGGTCATGGAGGTCTGGAGATGGTAAAGTTCAGAATAATACATAAAAGTTTTGCCTATATCTTTTGGCGAGGAGACTGATGAGGTATCCTGTTTAAGCAACAATATCCTAGCTGCTGCAGTCCTTCCCCTCAATTTATGCGCTAAAAGAGTTGAGGCCTTATTGCCTTGACAGTACATTAGTGTCTTGAATCGGGTATAGGATTCCCGTACCCTCTCTAGTTCCTTGTCCGCTAGTTGCATTCAAAGTTTTGTTCGCTAGTTCTGCAGACCGTAATTCAGAGACCAAAAGGCCTAGTGGGGCACCTGCTTGTTTTCTAAGCACTGCTTGTCTCCTAATACAAATCCCCCTAACGTAGGCTTTAAGTGCTGCCCAGACTATTTGGGATGATATTTGAGGGGTTTTATTTATTCTTAAGAATTCAGCTATAGAGTTTTGAAGGGAAGCTCTAAAGTCTCTGTTTTGGAGTAACTGTTTCGGAAATTTCCAACTAGGTCTGGGAGATTTAGCTAAGTCAGTGGAAAGAGTAAATGTAAGTATGTCATGGTCTGACCATGAGCAAATCTTAATATGTGAAGAAATCACTTTATTGAGTGTCCAGGAGTCGGTGAAAAAATTGACCAGCCTCGAGTAAGAATTATGGGGTTTGGAAAAGTAAGTGTAATCTCTGTAATTATGATGGTGTGCTCGCCAAATGTCATACAGATTGTATTTGTTTTTTGTTTTTTTTTATTGAGGTTTTAAGAAAAAATAATACAAGCAAGTAATTGCACAAAACACTATGCAAACATAAAGTTGACAGTTAGATAGTCATCATATAACATCATCCATTAACACGCATATTGCTTGAAGATGTAAATACAAATTGAGCATAAAACCTCAGTTTTTTAATACCTCCTAAAATAGAATGATACAAGATATGAAGTTAAATTCTTTCCCCCAAGGAAAAACTAACGAGGCCTCTCTTGGACCTCCTGGACTGCTTTATAGACGTAATGGGGGATTTTAAGGAGGAAAGAAAATAATAAATAGGCCACTCTTGGACCTATATGAATATATACAATATATAAAAATTAACTATGCAATAAAAACATTTTGTATAAAGGTAAATATTGAATATCATAAGACACCTTTTTCAGCAAACAGTAAAACATCAGTATAAACAAATAGTGTGTCAGAGAGAACATACAGAAGGGAGATATAACTTAATCTGCTCCGGCTTCTTACGTGGTTTTAGATAATTTTCAGACCAGATAAAGGGCACTCTCCTGGGCCTCTGAACCACATGGGAAAGGAGGGGAATACACAGGTATATACAGCTAGATAGCCCTGGAGTCCTAACCTATAACACTAAGAACAAATTAAAACCTGTAGCCAGAGTTCATGATCCCCCCCTTAATAAGATAACAGGAAAGCCCAACAATTATGTTCTGCAGCAATGAGTTCTCAGATGCATCCTCTGGGACAAAAAGTAATTAGGGTAGGTTGAGAATGACCACTAAATGGCACGGTTAAGTGAGTTTATCTCAGCAGTCTATAGCGACATATAGGCCATAGCAATTAATATGGCTAGTCCTGACATAGAGCTAAGTTTCTAGTATAATCATAGAGGTAGGTAAGTGGGCATGTGCTATAGTACAACTATTTTACTGACGTAAAGGGCTGATGTTATAAGGCTTCTCATCCTAACAAGTAAAACTCTCCCCTGTGCCACACACAAGAATAAAATTAAAACTCTCTACAACTATGGATGAACAGATTTAATGCACCACATCATCTCGGCCGCTGACGATGCAGTAACAGTGAGAGTTTTAGTACAGCTGGTTAGCAAAGAGGGGCGAATCTATTTAATGGAAGACTAAGCATGGTTCCATAAAAACATATTAGACCGAATGTCCCAGAACATGGATACTATATAACTGATATATATACAAACATGCACAGTAATCACTTTAAATACCGTCAACTTATTTATCGCTAACAACAGTGGACACTGAAATGAATTCCTATGGAGGTAGCATGTCTGGAAAGTAACAATAAAGGTTGTATTCACTATTATAGTTTGCATGTTGTCATAACCTATTGTACCGGTAACTCACCGGGTATACAAGCAAGGGGGGGACCCTGTAGTTTAACAAATACTATCCTCTAACTAAAGTACCAAGGATAGGGTCTCAAATATATCAATCATACAGCATTGGGAAGCAAAGGCTATAGCATAAACAATAACTAATATCATGAGGGTACATTGAACAGTTATCTTATGTCTGGATAGAATATAGTCTATTTCATAACGACCTCATTTTTCAGAACCTAGAAACATCTCTAAAAGAACACAAAAAACAGACTGCAAGCATAAAATGTTCAGATTAAGGTGTCACCCTACTCCCATCTGGCTGATCATAGGTATATGCCATGGACATCGAAGCCAAATCAACACACATGTCCCAGACTTGATCCGACAGGCAGACTGTTCCAGCCAGCTGTGACTCTGTAGCAATAACTCTGCCGTCAGGAAAATGACTCTCTGAGCCATGCCGGAACCTGCCTCCCCTCCAGGCATAAATCGTTAGTGGAGGCATCAAGCATAGTAAAATCTTTTTTAGTCTACTGTCAATCCCTAGGAAAAGGTCCGGTGTTAGTCCAATCATCATGGAGCCATTAATGCTGTGGGTGGAGGTCCTCTTACCACTCGAGTATCTCCTTGCTGCCTCAAACGGAACCGGCTTCACAACTCCATCATAGGTTTCAGCTTGTCTCCTGTATTCTTCTGATTCCGTCTCCCGGGTGTCCCATGTAATGCCCAAGACTTCTATCACTATTATAGTAGGCTCCGTATCTATCACACAGCCCTGCTGGTTATTAGGCGTTAGCTCCAGGTTGTCTGTCGGGTCATTCTCCTGAAGATCATCTCTGGTAGGTGCAGATTTCGCACCACAGGGCTCTGTTATCATACAGTGACCGGTAAGAAAGGTTGAATCAGCCCTGCCGGAACAAACAGGTTTTCCCGGAACATCCATCTCAGGGGCTGCCATATCTCTGTTACTGAAGAGTATTCTACTCAGTTCTTCCTCTAGGCTCTGGAAGTGATTATTTAGGAGCTGCGTCACTGTGCGCTCCCACTTGTCCAAGGCCTCCATGATTAAGGCAGTATTTGTACGATTCGCCCCAGCACATGAAATTTGTAGGGGAAACTTAGCGAATTGGCTCCCTTCTGTAATATAGTGAACAGTCTACAGAGGACTGCTGTACCCCAGTTACGGGGGGGGGAGTCGGGATCTTGTAGAGAGGCCGCCGCCTAAGATCTCAACGGGCCAGATCTGGGTCCCAACGATCATTAGCTCTGTACTGTTGCGGTAGTTATACGCTGTGTTCTATTATCTATTCAAGGATATGTGATTTACCTATGCAAGGTCCAGAATTACTGCTTGAATCGGCGGTTTAGGCAGTTCACTTTAGGAGCCCCAGATATTGCGGCCATTCATGGCCGCTGCCTAGCCACGCCCCCTACAGATTGTATTTGATTATGTGTTGACGAAACTTGATAGCAGTATGGGCTGTGTATTTGTCAATTTTTTCCCCTTTGGGACTTTTTTATCAACCGAGGGGTCCCACACCATATTACAGTCACCACCTAGAACCAATGTGCCCACTTTATGAAGCTCAGCCCTAGACAGCACTCCTTTCAAGAAGTTGGGCTGGGAATGGTTAGGGACGTATTAACCAGAGTAAATACGAGGCCATTTCATTTGCAGAGAAGCAACAGGAACCTCCCATGATTGTCCTTCTCCTCATGTATGCATTCAAAATGTATTGATTTATGAATGGCTATCGCCACTCCTCTAGACTTCTCAGTGTAGGAGACCGTGAATACCGTAGGGTATTTGGAGGATCTATATGGGCACTGGGACGATTCAAGCCAATGAGTTTCTTGTAGGAATATAACCTGTACCTTCAGTAAGAAGGCTTCTCTTATCAGGGGAATTAAGCTCCTTAACATTTAAAGTTGCAAAAGTAATATTATCTGGAAGTGTCTTCATTATGGGCTCAGCTGGGTCAGGGGAGCGAGGGGGAGGTGGGGGGGAAAGGAGAGGAAAGAGGTTTTAAATTAACTTACCCTACCTGGATCCGCACAGCAGACTATGAATCTTAAAGGTCTCGGGTTATGCAGCGTCAGGCCTATGAAACCACAAGGAAACCAACCTCTAGTGTCCTAGAACCTATTAGAAAGATAACATTAACCTAAGATAACTATACAATGATGTAATACAATACAAACCGCTGAATTTAAACAAAGAGCAACTGTTTTTAACTATATAAGGTGTCAACAATATCTCAAGTAGGAGAAGTTTATCTAGGAGCTAGACTGACTTCTGTGGTCCCTGTAAAAGGGGATAACACAAAACTAAATTTGCGTGAATAAGGGGGGGGGTTTACAGATAGGTAACCTGGGTGAGGAGATCGACTATCGAAGGGGGAGTGTGAACTATAGGATAACACTTAAGCCTCTCAACCGTACAGAGAGAAAAAATGGAAGTACGGTGTTCCTGATTTGTAATATATTAATTTACTAGTCTCTAAAGTGTTTATTTACACAATACCAAACATCCAACTTGTGTATATCTGATTCATCTCAATCAACCCTAAGTGGGTACAGGAGTGTCAGGTGAGCACGAGTCCCAACTACCAAGGGAAGAATAGGTAAAGAATAGGGTCAATCCAGCCCAATTAAGTCTATCACCTCAGGTCAGGGATCACAGGCACCCCCCACTCCTTTCTTTCCTTAAAATCCAAACATAGTATTGTTGCAATATGCAAAAAGTATAATACATATAGGAGACTAGTAAGCTAGGACAATTATAGTATACTAAACCAGCTGAAAAGGAAATGTTCATGTAGTGGGTCTCTGTGGCAGTGGATTCCACTCAGGGGCCCCAGACCGGAGGTTAGTATTTGGAGGATCAGCAACTGGACGGGGCTCAGAGGAGGTAAGACCCCACTCCTTAAGCAGGTTGAATCCCTCTTGAGGGGCCAGAATTGTATGTGTATCTCCATTTATTGAGACTATCAATTTGGTCGGGTATCCCCATCTATATTGGTTTTTTTCTGTTCTCAAAATTTGAGTGATGTTTCTGAAGGATCTTCTTCTTTGCAAGGTAAAGCTGGAAATATCCAGGAAAACAGAGACTTGGAGGAACTTAGCTGGTAGTTGAGGTTTATTAACTAGTTCTCTAAGTATCCTTTCTTTGTGGGTGAAGAAATGAACCGTAGAGAGAACATCTCTTGGTTTATCTTGGGAGACAGATCTAGGAAGTGCGACTCGGTGAACTCTGTCTAATATGAGGCCCGGTGGATCTAGGGAAGGTAATAAGGTATTGCAGAACTCCAAGACAAAGGATTCCAGCTCTTGAGATCCAATCTCTTCTGATATCCCCTGAAACCTCAAATTATTCCATCTAGACCTATCTTCCATGTCGGTCAGCTTTACTTCTAAGTCTGAAATTTGGATTGCCAGATTTTGGGAGTACGATAGTAACTGGGCATGATCTACAGCCAAGTCTCCGTGCTTTCGCTCTAGGGTTTCAGTGCGTTCCCCCAAAGCTGCAATGTCCCTGCAAAGCTCCGCTGTGGAGCCTTTCATTTCCTTGGTTAATGTGTCTTGAAGGAGATTCATGTGTCTGGTTAGAACATCTACAATGTTTACAGATAAAGCATCTGATGTAGGAGACTGGGAATCCATGCTGCTTTCTGAGTAGCTCCCATCCAATGCAGAAGTAGATTCTCTATAAAGTTGATTCTTGCCAGCGGGTTGGTCTTTAAAGTGGTCTGCGACTGTCTTTTTAGGTGGTTGAGAGATCTATGGTCTCCGTTTAGCAGTTTGAGACATAGTTTATACGTTATAGTGGAACTAATAGGTGTATGTACTTTACAATTAGTGGAAAACCATACTTGAATATACAGTGTGGAGAGATTTAAAACATAGTCCCCCTGATGTCAATCTCAGTTTAGGCGGCCATAATAAAAAAACTACCTGTAGTACTAAAAAAAAAAACATGTCCAGAAAGTTATAAATGTAATCTTGATAGGAGCGTGGTCCAAGGGCCAGGTACTTGAGGAGTTAATGCCTGCCAATATCCAGAGGAGACAGATAATGGTTTAATATGAATTCTCCCCTTCAAGTTGCCCTTGCAAGGTTCTATAGATAAAGATGATTGTTCACAACTGTGGAAATAGGAAGGGTCAGTATATTTCTCAAGTGGCTCTGAGTGCAGCTTATGTGGTAGCAAAATCAGGGGTTAAGCATCCCAAAACATACAGGGGAGTTGAGCAGAAGTAAAAAAAAACAAAAAAAAAACAAACAGGAGGTCCCAGATAGATATTGAATCCCAATAATGCATGCCGTCGTTATGATATAGGCATAACACAGTCTCCTTGATATAGCTCCTTTCAATGTCTTTATCACAAACAGTTAGTGTACACTGAAGGCCTCCCTTATATCAGCATTGCCGATGGAAATATTCTTTAAAAGACCAGCACGGTCCAGATAACAACATTAGTGGTTGCAGTTTATCTGGACTAGGTATTAGGAGAGCGTCCCACCACTATATCCTACTGATTGAACGCTTACCCGCTGTTGTAGAACTCAGGTTATGGGACTCAGCCTAGAAGTCTGGAGGGCCGTGCACAAAATGGCGGATGTTCGCGCCACAGAAGTAGTGGTGCAACTGGGCCCGAAGATCTCTGCTAACGAGCCCTAGAGTCCACCGACCGATGAAGGAGTAGCGGGCGGTGAGTAGCCCTAGTCGATTCAATCCGTCGGCAGGCAAGCGGGTAGAGGTAAGGTTTCCTTGACAGTCGGAGCCACTTGGAATCGGAGCTTTTCAGAAATCCTGGTCTCATGCAGGTAGCGATCCCCCAGAGCTGGAAGAATTCAGAAGTCTGTATCCTTTGTTGAAAGCTGCTTCTCCGGAGCGGAGCGCCGACCCTCCGGAGAGCAGTGAGTAGGCTAGAACGGAGACTCTGCTTGCAGACCGGGGATAGGAGGTCTTGTGTCCAAGTTCCGTTGATGCATGTATAACAAGGCTAGGCTTGTGGTCACCAACTACCTCAATTTCATCAATTTCAGGGTAGAAACCTCCACCTGTGCGATAATATCTGCTTAAATGTTATCTGGATGTACTATAAGTAAAATTAGCATCAAATTTAAACATATTAGGGAGTTTTTTAAGGCACTATAACTGAGAGCTCACATGGAACACGTCTTGCTAGTTTGACAGTTGACTCCGCCCCCATTATTATTATTTTTATTATTATTTCAGTAGTGTACCCGCAAAGTGTATTATGTGTTCAGACACAATAAGTATTATGGAACCTCTATATCATTCTGATAATGTAACTCAATATTTATATAATAGCGGTTACCAACTTTGCAGGGGCAATGTGGGTAATTTAATAACACTCTGAATTATTTCATTTGCAAAGGATAATATATATAAAACCTGAATCCTTTTAGTTCTGATTTGTCTATTAATTAAACTGAGACCAGATTAATAAACAAATTTACGGCTAGATTACAAGTTTTTGTCGGTAAGGCTGTGCGGTGCTAACGAGCCTTTTTTTTCTTACCGCTCACTTAAGACAACGTTGGTATTACAAGTTTTCTGCAAGCCGGCGTTAGCCTCAGAAAAGTGAGCGCTGAGCAAAATTTAGCTCCACATCTCACCTCAATACCAGCGCTGCTTAAGTCAGTGGTAAGCTGGCTGAACGTGCTCGTGCACAATTTCCCCATTGTTTCCTATGAGGAAAATACATTTATGTTTACACCTAACACCCTAACATGAACCCCGAGTCTAAACATCCCTAATCTTACACTTATTAACCCCTAATCTGCCGCCCCCCACATCGCCGACACCTACATTATATTATTAACCCTAATCTGCCGCTCCGGACACCGCCGCCACCTACATTATACTTATGAACCCCTAATCTGCTGCCCACAACATCGCTGAACCCTACATTTTATTTATTAACCCCTAATCTGCCCCCCCAATGTCGTTGCAACTATATTACATTTATTAACCCCTAATCTGCCGCCGCCAACATCGCTGCCACTATAATAAATTTATTAACCCCTAAACCTAAGTCTAACCCTAACCCTAATACCCCCTAACTTAAATATAAATTAAGTACATCTAAATAAATTTACTAGTATTAAATAAATTATTCCTATTTAAAACTAAATACTTACCTGTAAAATAAACCCTAAGCTAGCTACAATGTAACTAATAGTTACATTGTAGCCATTTTAGGGTTTACTTTTATTTTACAGGCAACTTTGTATTTATTTTAACTAGGTACAATAGTTATTTAATAGATATTAACTATTTAATAGCTACTTAGTTAAAATATAGACACATTTACCTGTAAAATAAATCCTAACCTAAGTTACAATTATACCTTACACTACATGATCATTAAATTAATTCCCTAAACTACCTACAATTAAATACAATTAAATTAAATAAACTAAATTACGAAAAACAACAAAAACTAAATTACAGAAAATAAAAAAAGAAATACAAGAATTTTAAACTAATTACACCTAATCTAATCCCCCCTAATAAAATAAAAAAGCCCCCCCAAAATAATAAAATTCCCTACCCTATACTAAATTACAAATAGCCCTTAAAAGGGCCTTTTGCAGGGCATTGCCCCAAAGTAATCAGCTCTTTCACCTGTAAAAAAAAAATACAATACCCCCCCAACATTAAAACCCACCACCCACACACCCAACCTTACTCTAAAACGCACCCAATCCCCCCTTAATAAAACCTAACACTAACCCCTTGAAGATCACCCTACCTAGAGACGTTTTCACCCAGCCGGGCACAATGGTCCTCCAGAGGGTCCGAAGTTCTTCATCCTATCCGGGCAGAAGAGGACCTCCAGACAGGCAGAAGTCTTCATCCAGGCGGCATCTTCTATCTTCATCCTTCCAGAGCGAAGCGGGTCCATCTTCACAACATCCGACGCGGAGCATCCTCTTCATTCGACGGCCGACGACTGAATGACTGGTCCTTTAAGTGACATCATCCAAGATGGCGTCCCTTGAATTCCAATTCATTGATAGAATCCTATCAGCCAATCGGAAATAAAGTAGGAACAGCCAATAGTATGCAAGGTCAATCCTATTGGCTGATTGGATCAGCCAATCAGATTGAATTTCAATCCGATTGGCTGATTGCATCAGCCGATAGGATTTTTCCTACCTTAATTCCGATTGGCTGATAGGATTCTATCAGCCAATCGGAATTCAAGAGACGCCATCTTGGATGACGTCACTTAAAGGATCAGTCATTCAGTCGTCGGCCGTCGGATGAAGAGGATGCTCTGCGTCGGAATTTTATTATTTTGGTTTTTTTTTTTATTTTATTAGGGGGATTAGATTAGGTGTAATTAGTTTAAAATTCTTGTAATTCATTTTTTATTTTCTGTAATTTAGTGTTTGTTGTTTTTCGTAATTTAGTTTATTTAATTTAATTGTATTTAATTGTAGGTAGTTTAGGGAATTAATTTAATTATAGTGTAGTGTTAGGTGTAATTGTAACTTAGGTTAGGATTTATTTTACAGGTAAATGTGTCTTTATTTTAACTAGGTAGTTATTAAATAGTTAATATATTTTTAATAATTATTGTACCTAGTTAAAATAAATACAAAGTTGCCTGTAAAATAAAAATAAACCATAAGATAGCTATAATGTATTTATTAGTCATATTGTAGCTATCTTATTGTTTATTTTATAGGTAAGGATTTAGTTTTAAATAGGATTAATTTATTTAATTATAGTTAGTTTATTTTGTTTTATTTAAATTATATTTAAGTTAGGGGGGGTTAGAGTTAGACTTAGGTTTAGGGGTTAATAAATGTAGTATAGTGGCGGCGACGTTTGGGGCGGCAGATTAGGGGTTAATAAATGTAGGTAGGTGGTGGCGATGTTAGGGATGGCGGATTAGGGGTTAATGATATTTAACTAGTTTTTGTGAGGCGGGAGTGTGGCGGTTTAGGGGTTAATACATTTATTAAAGTGGCGGCGATGTCCGGTCGGCAGATTAGGGGTTAAATAATTTTATTATAGTGTTTGCGATGTGAGGGGGGGGCCTCGGTTTAGGGGTTAATAGGTAGTTTATGAGTGTTAGTGTACTTTTTAGCACTTTAGTTAAGAGCCTATATGTTCCGGCGGTTAGCCCATAAAACTCTTAACTACTGACTTTTAAATGCGGGTAGGAGTATTGTCCAGGAGAGGGTCTACAGCTCACTTTTTTCCAGCGATCGTAATACCGGCGTTAGGAAAATCTCATTAAAAAGATAGGATACCCAATTGAAGTAAGGGGATTTGCGGTATGCTAAAATTGCGGAAAAAAAAGTGAGAGGTACACCTGTACCTGCCAGACTCGTAATACCAGCGAGCATTAAAAAGCAGCGTTAGGACCCATTAACGCTGCTTTTTAACCCTAAACGCAAGACTCGTAATCTAGGCGTTAGTTTATTAAAATAATTATTAGAAATAATAAGCATTATTTGAATAAAGCAAATCAATAAGCATACATCATTACAATGATTTAATGATTATTAGGTTAAATCTAATGAAAACAATCACTAAATGATTTTATTTGCAGTAGCTTGCATGTATCATAGAGAAACAGAAACTTTTTTAATTTAAATTCTCAGCATAGCTGGCAAGAATCAGGTAAACTAATAATCCTGACAAACCATAAGAAAATAATATTATTACCAGATTCCTGATTGACCCAGTGTTATTGTCGACAGATAAGACCAGGTTAACAGGAATTATCTAACAAAATATTTGTGAATATAAAGGACAAAGCAGAATTGATTAACTCACCTGATTCAATAATAAAACTTTGAAATATACATGTAAACAGCATAAATCATATTAACAAAAACTGTTTCATATAGGTTTGTTTCATACTTATCAACATTGTGGGATCCTTCACTGGGTTTCAGTGTAAAAAGACCCTCTTAGGTTACCCCTGGACCCTCTCTTAACATTATCCTGACTTGTCTATCTGGTCAGCTTAGCCTCCCATCTCCTCTGGATAGGGTGTGGCCCCTTGTGCCGTCTGCTTGTGTCCCCTTCTCCTGGAGAAGTTATTAACCCCTATTCCGCCGCTCCCGATATCGCCGCCACATAAATCAATTCACATATGACAGACAGCACACACCTGATGCACGTGATGGAGGGCTACTGCAATAGCCACTCTGTAATGTAGTAACAACTGAAGTCCACAGCACCAATAATTTGAAGGAAAAAGGTTTTTCAATCTTTATAGCATTTATTTATCCTTTACAGCTTCATACAGCATAGGCACCCAGCAGCAAATGCAACGTTTCGGGCGTTAACCCCTTACTCGCTGCCACTATAATAAATTTATTAACCCCTAAACCTAAGTCTAACCCTAACCCTAATACCCCCTAACTTAAATATAAATTAAGTACATCTAAATAAATTTACTAGTATTAAATAAATTATTTCTATTTAAAACTAAATACTTACCTGTAAAATAAACCCTAAGCTAGCTACAATGTAACTAATAGTTACATTGTAGCCATTTTAGGGATTACTTTTATTTTACAGGCAACTTTGTATTTATTTTAACTAGGTACAATAGTTATTAAATAGATATTAACTATTTAATAGCTACTTAGTTAAAATATAGACACATTTACCTGTAAAATAAATCCTAACCTAAGTTACAATTATACCTTACACTACACTATCATTAAATTAATTCCCTAAACTACCTACAATTAAATACAATTAAATTAAATAAACTAAATTACGAAAAACAACAAAAACTAAATTACAGAAAATAAAAAAGAAATACAAGAATTTTAAACTAATTACACCTAATCTAATCCCCCTAATAAAATAAAAAAGCCCCCCCCAAAATAATAAAATTCCCTACCCTATACTAAATTACAAATAGCCCTTAAAAGGGCCTTTTGCAGGGCATTGCCCCAAAGTAATCAGCTCTTTCACCTGTAAAAAAAAAATACAATACCCCCACCAACATTAAAACCCACCACCCACACACCCAACCTTACTCTAAAACGCACCCAATCCCCCCTTAATAAAACCTAACACTAACCCCTTGAAGATCACCCTACCTAGAGACGTTTTCACCCAGCCGGGCACAATGGTCCTCCAGAGGGTAGGAAGTTCTTCATCCTATCCGGGCAGAAGAGGACCTCCAGACAGGCAGAAGTCTTCATCCAGGCGGCATCTTCTATCTTCATCCTTCCAGAGCGAAGCGGGGTCCATCTTCACAACATCCGACGCGGGAGCATCCTCTTCATTCGACGGCCGACGACTGAATGACTGGTCCTTTAAGTGACATCCATCCAAGATGGCGTCCCTTGAATTCCAATTCATTGATAGAATCCTATCAGCCAATCGGAAATAAAGTAGGACCAGCCAATAGAATGCAAGGTCAATCCTATTGGCTGATTGGATCAGCCAATCAGATTGAATTTCAATCCGATTGGCTGAATTGCATCAGCCGATAGGATTTTTTCCTACCTTAATTCCGATTGGCTGATAGGATTCTATCAGCCAATCGGAATTCAAGAGACGCCATCTTGGATGACGTCACTTAAAGGATCAGTCATTCAGTCATCGGCCGTCGGATGAAGAGGATGCTCCGCGTCGGAATTTTATTATTTTGGGTTTTTTTTTTATTTTATTAGGGGGATTAGATTAGGTGTAATTAGTTTAAAATTCTTGTAATTCATTTTTTATTTTCTGTAATTTAGTGTTTGTTGTTTTTCGTAATTTAGTTTATTTAATTTAATTGTATTTAATTGTAGGTAGTTTAGGGAATTAATTTAATTATAGTGTAGTGTTAGGTGTAATTGTAACTTAGGTTAGGATTTATTTTACAGGTAAATGTGTCTTTATTTTAACTAGGTAGTTATTAAATAGTTAATATATTTTTAATAATATTGTACCTAGTTAAAATAAATACAAAGTTGCCTGTAAAATAAAAATAAACCATAAGATAGCTATAATGTATTTATTAGTCATATTGTAGCTATCTTATTAATTATTTTATAGGTAAGGATTTAGTTTTAAATAGGATTAATTTATTTAATTATAGTTAGTTTATTTTGTTTTATTTAAATTATATTTAAGTTAGGGGGGGTTAGAGTTAGACTTAGTTTAGGGGTTAATAAATTTAGTATAGTGGCGGCGACGTTTGGGGCGGCAGATTAGGGGTTAATAAATGTAGGTAGGTGGGTGGCGATGTTAGGGATGGCGGATTAGGGTTGAATGATATTTAACTAGTTTTTGTGAGGCGGGAGTGTGGCGGTTTAGGGGTTAATACATTTATTAAAGTGGCGGCGATGTCCGGTCGGCAGATTAGGGGTTAAATAATTTTATTATAGTGTTTGCGATGTGAGGGGGGGGCCTCGGTTTAGGGGTTAATAGGTAGTTTATGAGTGTTAGTGTACTTTTTAGCACTTTAGTTAAGAGCTATATGTTCCGGCGTTAGCCCATAAAACTCTTAACTACTGACTTTTAAATGCGGTAGGAGTATTGTCAGGAGAGGGTCTACAGCTCACTTTTTTCCAGCGATCGTAATACCGGTGTTAGGCAAATCTCATTAAAAATATAGGATACGCAATTGACGTAAGGGGATTTGCGGTATGCTAAAATTGCGGAAAAAAAGTGAGAGGTACACCTGTACCTGCCAGACTCGTAATACCAGCGAGCATTAAAAAGCAGCGTTAGGACCCATTAACGCTGCTTTTTAACCCTAACGCAAGACTCGTAATCTAGGCGTTAGTTTATTAAAATAATTATTAGAAATAATAAGCATTATTTGAATAAAGCAAATCAATAAGCATACATCATTACAATGATTTAATGATTATTAGGTTAAATCTAATGAAAACAATCACTAAATGATTTTATTTGCAGTAGCTTGCATGTATCATAGAGAAACAGAAACTTTTTTAATTTAAATTCTCAGCATAGCTGGCAAGAATCAGGTAAACTAATAATCCTGACAAACCATAAGAAAATAATATTATTACCAGATTCCTGATTGACCCAGTGTTATTGTCGACAGATAAGACCAGGTTAACAGGAATTATCTAACAAAATATTTGTGAATATAAAGGACAAAGCAGAATTGATTAACTCACCTGATTCAATAATAAAACTTTGAATATACATGTAAACAGCATAAATCATATTAACAAAACTGTTTCATATAGGTTTGTTTCATACTTATCAACATTGTGGGATCCTTCACTGGGTTTCAGTGTAAAAAGACCCTCTTAGGTTACCCCTGGACCCTCTCTTAACATTATCCTGACTTGTCTATCTGGTCAGCTTAGCCTCCCATCTCCTCTGGATAGGGTGTGGTCCCTTGTGCCGTCTGCTTGTGTCCCCTTCTCCTGGAGAAGTTATTAACCCCTATTCCGCCGCTCCCGATATCGCCGCCACATAAATCAATTCACATATGACAGACAGCACCACACCTGATGCACGTGATGGAGGGCTACTGCAAATGCCACTCTGTAATGTAGTAAACAACTGAAGTCCACAGCACCAATAATTTGAAGGAAAAAGGTTTTTCATCTTTATAGCATTTTATTTATCCTTTACAGCTTCATACAGCATAGGCACCCAGCAGCAAATGCAACGTTTTTGGGCGTTAACCCTTACTCATGCTTAGCATCAGTAAGGGTTAACGCCCGAAATGTTGCATTTGCTGCTGTGTGCCTATGCTGTATGACGCTGTAAAGGATAAATAAATGCTATAAAGCTTGAAAAACCTTTTTCCTTCAAATTATTGGTGCTGTGGACTTCAGTTGTTGCCACCTAAATATAGCTATTAACCCCTAAACCTCTGGCCTCCCACATTACTACCACTAAATAAACCTATTAACCCCTAAACGGCCTGCCCCCACTTCACAACAACCTAAATTAACTATATTAACCCTAAACCTAATCTTAACATAACCCTATCCCTAACGTAACCTAACCTTAACACCCCCTAACTTTAACATAATTAAATAGATCTAAATTAAACTTACAATTATTAACTAAATAAACCTATTAACCACGAAAACCGCCAGCCCCCTACATCGCAACAACCTAAATTAAACCTATATTAACCCCTAAACCTAACTTTACGTAACCCTATCCCTAACGTAACCCTAACCCTAAATCTAACCCTAACCCTAACACCCCCTAACTTTAACATTATGAAATTAGATCTAAATTAAAGTTACAATTATTAACTAA
Source organism: Bombina bombina (assembly GCF_027579735.1). NCBI lineage: Eukaryota > Metazoa > Chordata > Amphibia > Anura > Bombinatoridae > Bombina > Bombina bombina. Next base: position 511,279,428 of record NC_069499.1, on the reverse strand, counting down.
ATTATACCTATTTATAACTAAATACTTACTTGTAAAATAAAATCTAAGCTAGCTACAATATAATTAATAGTTATTTTGTAGCTAGCTTAGGTTTTATTTTTATTTCACATGTAAGTTTAAATTTATTTTAACTAGGTAGACTAGTTAGTAAAAAGTTATTAACTATTTACTAACTACCTAGTTAAAATAAATACAAACTTACCTGTGAAATAAAACCTAAGCTACCTTACACTAAAAGCCTAACATTACAAAAAATAAAAAAACACTAAAATTACAAAAAATAACAAAAAACTACCATTACAAAAAATAAAAAGGGCCCTTTTGTAGGGCATTGCCTAAAGATATCAGCTCTTTTAGTGAAAAAAAATTACAAAGACCCGCTAACATTACAAAACCCCACCCCCTCAAAACACAAAATAAAAAAAACTATTTAAAAAACCTAAGCTTCCCATTGACCTGAAAAGGTCATTTGTATAGGAATTGCACTTAAAAGGGGCATTTAGCTCTTTTACTGCCCAGATCCTAAAAAAAAAAACACCCAAAAAAAAACCTTATAAAAGCCTAACACTAACCTTAAGACGATAAACTTACAGTTTTTGAAGTACCGCTTGAATGATCTTCATGCCAGAGTTGAAGTCCTGATCCAGGCGGCGAGAAGTCTTCATCCAGACGGCCTCTTTAATCTTCATCCTGGCGGGCGAAGTCCTGATCCAAGCGGCGAGAAGTCTTCATCCAGGCTGCCTCTTCAATCTTCATCCAGGCGGCATCTTTTATCTTGATCCCGGAGGCGTGGAGCGGGTCCATCCTAAAGACATCCGGCACGGAGCATCCTCTTCATATGGTCGCCGCCGTACACTGAATCTTCAATGCAAGGGATGCGATCCAAGATGGCGTCCCTTGCATTCCTATTGGCTGAAAAATTTAAATCAGCCAATAGGAATTAGAGCTGCTAAAATCCTATTGGCTGTTCAATTTAGGTGTCAATAAGTTTATTATCGTGTTGAGGATGTCAGGGAGCGGCGGAATAGGGGTTAATATTATTTTTAAGTGGCGGCGATATCGGGGGCGGCAGATTAGGGTTTAATACATTTATTATAGTGTTTGCGATGCAGGAGGGCCTTGGTTTAGGGGTTAATACATAGTTTATGGGTGTTAGTGTACTTTTTAACACTTTAGATATGAGTTTTATGTTACAGCTTTGTAGCGTAAAACTCATAACTACTGACTTTAGATGGCGGTACAGATCTTGTCATTTTATGCTGTAACGTTCGCTTTTTAGCCTCACCGCAAAACTCGTAATACCGGCGCTATGGGAATCCCATGAAAAAACTTAATTTTTTACGAGTGCGGTAGATTCATTCTGAGATGCAGCTTTAGGTGTTAAACTGGAGAAACTGGCCTAAAGCTGCATCTCAGAATGAATCTACACAGACACTCGATCAAAAACCACAAGGAAAATGAATATTGTACCCCTGTTGGTCATCACTTCACTCAGACTGGTCACTCCATCCTTAACCTCAGGATGAAACATTCTTAAAGGGAATTTCAAAGACTCTCATGAACGAAAGACGTTGAGATGAAAAATGATCACACATTTCAATACCAGAAATGAAGGACTTAATGTAGACTCTGGCTTTCTCCACACATACTACCATAACTTTCTATAATCTCTCATCTTTTTTCCTTTTTGTTTTTCCTCTCATCTGACCTATTTACTCTCCTCTGTTTATTCTTTCTGGCTATTCTCAGCTATTTTCTCCTTCAGACACATTCTCTGCTTTTATGACCCCCCCCCCCCTCTCACCCCCCTTCCTCCCTTCCATTTGTTGTATGTGATGTGTATCTATATCAGAATGATCAGTATTGCTTCAGACCTGAGGAAGAGAGGAAACTCTTGAAAGCTTGTCTTTTAAATATTATGTTAGTCCCAATAAAAAAGGTATCACTGCATTACTGCAATACTTTGTTTTTTTGAGCATCTATATATATATATATATATATATATATATATATATATATATATAATATATATATATATATATATATACATATACATATATATATATATATATATATATATATATATATATATATATATATATACACAGTATCTCACAAAAGTGAGTACACCCCTCACATTTTTATAAATATTTTATTATATCTTTTCATGTGACAACAACTGAAGAAATGACACTTTGCTACAATGTAAATTAGTGAGTGTACAGCCTGTATAACAGTGTAAATGTGCTGTCCCCTCAAAATAACTCAACACACAGCCATTGATGTCTAAAACTATTAGCAACAAAGTGAGTACACCCCTAAGTGAAAATGTCCAAAATTGGGCCCAAAAGTGTCAATATTTTGTGTGGAATCTATTATTTTTCTGCACTGCCTTAACCCTCTTGGGCATGGAGTTCAACAGAGCTTCACAGGTTGCCACTGGAGTCCTCTTCCACTCCTCCATGACAAAATCACGGAGCTGGTGGATGTTAGAGGACCTTTGCGCTCCCAAATTCCCATTTGAGGATGCCCACAGATGCTCAATAGGGTTTAGGTCTGGAGACATGCTTGGCAAGTCCATCACCCTCTACCCTCAGCTTCTTTAGCAAGGCAGTGGTCATCTTGGAGGTGTGTTTGGGGTCATTATCATGTTGGAATACATGCCCTGCGGCCCAGTCTCCGTAAGGGAGGGGATCATACTTCTGCTCCAGTATGTCACAGTAAATGTTGGCATTCATTGTTCCCTCAATGAACCTGTATCTCCCAGTGCTGCAGCATTCATGGCAGGCCCAGACCCATGACACTCCCCACCACCATGCTTGAGTGCTAGGCCAGACACACTTGTCTTTGTACTCCTCACCTGGTTGCCGCCACACACGCTCTGACATAATCTGAACCAATTAAGTTTTTCTTGGTCTCATTGGACACAGGACATGGTTCCAGTACTCATGTCCTTAGTCTGCTTGTCTTCAGCAAAAAGTTTTGCGGGCTTTCTTGTGCATCATCTTTAGAAGAGGCTTCCTTCTGGGACTACAAGCCATGCAGACCCAATTTTATGCAAGTGTGGGGTGTATGGTCTGAGCACTGACATGCTGACCCCCCACCCTTCAACCTCTGCAGCATTGCTGGCACTCATTACGTCTATTTCCCAAAGACAACCCTCTCGATATGACGCAGAGACGTGATTTCAACTTCTTTGGTTGACCATGGCGAGGCCTGTTCTGAGTGGAACCTGTCCCGTGAAACTGCTGTATGGTCTTGCTCACTGTGCTGCAGCCTCAGTTCAGGGACTTTCAGGGTCTTCTTACAGCCTAGGCTATATTGTTATGTAGAGCATCAATTCTTTTCTTTTTTTTGATCCTCAGAGAGTTCTTTGCCATGTGGTGCCATGTTGAACATCCAGTGACAGTATGAGAGAGTGTGAGAACAATAACACCAAATCTAACACACCTGCTCCCCCCATTCATACCTGAGATCTTGTAACACTAACGAGTCACATGACACCGGGAAGGGAAAATGGCTAATTGACGCAGAGCACGTGATTTCCACTTCTTTGGTTGACCATGGCGAGGCCTGTTCTGAGTGGAACCTGTCCTGTGAAACTGCTGTATGGTCTTGCTCACTGTGCTGCAGCTCAGTTTCAGGGTCTTTCAGGGTCTTCTTACAGCCTAGGCTATATTGTTATGTAGAGCATCAATTCTTTCTTTTTTTGATCCTCAGAGAGTTCTTTGCCATGTGGTGCCATGTTGAACATCCAGTGACCAGTATGAGAGAGTGTGAGAACAATAACACCAAATCTAACACACCTGCTCCCCCCATTCATACCTGAGATCTTGTAACACTAACGAGTCACATGACACCGGGAAGGGAAAATGGCTAATTGGGCCCAATTTTGACATTTCCACTTATGGGTGTACTCACTTTTGTTGCCAACGGTTTAGACATTAATGGCTGTGTTTTGAGTTATTTTGAAGGGACAACAAATTTACACTGTTATACAGGCTGTGCACTCACTACTTTACATTGTACATTGTAGCAAAGTGTAATTCTTTCAGTGTTGTCACATGAAAAGATATAATAAAATATTTACAAAAATATGAGGGGTGTACTCACTTTTGTGAGATACTGTATATATATATATATGTGTAGGCACGTTGTATTTTTGAGGATTAATTTTATTATTGAACAACAACCATGTTCTCAATGAACCCAAAAAACTAATTAATATCAAAGCTGAATAGTTTTAGAAGTAGTTTTTAGTTTGTTTTTAGTTATAGCTATTTTAGGGGGATATCTGTGTGTGCAGGTGACTATTACTGTGCATAATTATTAGGCAACTTAACAAAAAACAAATATATACCCATTTCAATTATTTATTTTTACCAGTGAAACCAATATAACATCTCAACATTCACAAATATACATTTCTGACATTCAAAAACAAAACAAAAAACAAGTCAGTGACCAATATAGCCACCTTTCTTTGCAAGGACACTCAAAAGCCTGCCATCCATGGATTCTGTCAGTGTTTTGATCTGTTCACCATCAACATTGCTTGCAGCAGCAACCACAGCCTCCCAGACACTGTTCAGAGAGGTGTACTGTTTTCCCTCCTTGTAAATCTCACATTTGATGATGGACCACAGGTTCTCAATGGGGTTCAGATCATGTGAACAAGGAGGCCATGTCATTAGATTTTCATCTTTTATACCCTTTCTTGCCAGCCACTCTGTGGAGTACTTGGACGAGTGTGATGGAGCATTGTCCTGCATGAAAATCATGTTTTTCTTGAAGGATGCAGACTTCTTCCTGTACCACTGCTTGAAGAAGGTGTCTTCCAGAAACTGGCAGTAGGACTGGGAGTTGAGCTTGACTCCATCCTCAACCCGAAAAAAGGCCCCACAAGCTCATCTTTGATGATACCAGCCCAAACCAGTACTCCACCTCCACCTTGCTGGCCTCTGAGTCGGACTGGAGCTCTTTGCCCTTTACCAATCCAGCCACGGGCCCATCCATCTGGCCCATCAAGACTCACTCTCATTTCATCAGTCCATAAAACCTTAGAAAAATCAGTCTTGAGATATTTCTTGGCCCAGTCCTGACGTTTCAGCTTGTGTGTCTTGTTCAGTGGTGGTCGTCTTTCAACCTTTCTTACCTTGGCCATGTCTCTGAGTATTGCACACCTTGTGCTTTTGGGCACTCCAGTGATGTTGCAGCTCTGAAATATGGCCAAACTGGTGGCAAGTGGCATCTTGGCAGCTGCACGCTTGACTTTTCTCAGTTCATGGGCAGTTATTTTGCGCCTTGGTTTTTCCACACGCTTCTTGCGACCCTGTTGACTATTTTGAATGAAACGCTTGATTGTTCGATGATCACGCTTCAGAAGCTTTGCAATTTTAAGAGTGCTGCATCCCTCTGCAAGATATCTCACTATTTTTGACTTTTCTGAGCCTGTCAAGTCCTTCTTTTGACCCATTTTGCCAAAGGAAAGGAAGTTGCCTAATAATTATGCACACCTGATATAGGGTGTTGATGTCATTTGACCACACCCCTTTTCATTACAGAGATGCACATCACCTAATATGCTTAATTGGTAGTAGGCTTTCGAGCCTATACAGCTTGGAGTAAGACAACATGCATAAAGAGGATGATGTGGTCAAAATACTCATTTGCCTAATAATTCTGCACTCCCTGTATTTATGCATTTTACTGTATATTTACTGTACATATATATACATTTGTATATACCTAAACCTGTATATCTATTTCTATTTCTTTATATATATTGGTATAGATATATATGTTACATTAATATAATTATATATTTATATATATATATACTGTATATAAAAATATATATTTAATAATAAAAATTAAAACCTTTTTTATGTGAACATAGGAATATAAAAAATGCATAACAGGCATCACGGTTCGTGATTTAGGTCTAACACGGTTTCGGGTTAGCGCACATGAAGAAGTTCTTAAAATATTAATAATAATAATTAAAAGTATTATACTGTAAAAAATATATAGATACATTCTATGGAATAATTAGAATTTTTGCAGCATGTAAAATTGCGTTGTCTATATGAATTTTAATTTTGACTTTACGGTCCAAATAAAAAATAAGAATATTGAAGTTGTCATCATCTCTACATATATATGCATGTATAGAACAAAATGTATTTCTTTTTCTAATTAAAGACAGTTTGTTTTTTTTACTATCCATCACCCACTATCTTCTCCGAATATCACAAAATGTATAAAGCATATTTCAAAAACAAATTCACATATGTTAAACAGACATAGATGTGATCAGGAAATGAGTTACACAATGTATGCATGAGCAATTTATATCCATGAATATTTTCTAGCATGTAAATTCTTTGCAAGATAGAAGTGATAAATTTGGCTCTACTGATCTGTTTTTTCATCCAACTAATTTTCAGGAATGTTTTCATGTTGGCTCCATGATATTTGTTATAACTTATGCATCTGTGCTATGCAAATATTTTGACATGAATTGTACATTTAATCAGAGTCTCTTTAAAGATGCAGCCAATTATGATGACATAAACTTTTTATGTACTCTTGTATCTTTATCTTTTTTTTTTTTTCTCTTTAGTTTGAGAATCTGATGCTAATATTATTTTATAGTAGATGTATATTTTTTATGTTAACATACTCGAGACATACAAGAAATGTATTTGAAATGTATTTGAAAATTCTGCATAAAGTTTAATAATCTGCTTTATTTGTTAGATTTCCAAATAAAGTCGGGTGCTGTTTATTCTCCCAAGATGGCTTCACTTGAGATTTACCAAGAAATGAGAATAGTTTTATGTTTTACAAGTCCTTTTCCAAATGATGTCAATTTTAGTGATAAAGTACATAGCAATGCATTTTCCTTGTTAGTTTCTTCTCACTATGAACTAGATTATGAGTGGTGAGTAAACTGTTATGCGCAAACGATAAGGGGTATATTGCATCTCTGCGCACGTAATAAGTAGCACACGTATTACGAGTTGAAAGTAAATGCATTCACTTAAGTTCAATAGAATTAAACACGCATTGGGTTGGCACAACTTCAAAGCTCTGGATAACTGCTACTCTCGACCAAAAAAGTGGAAAACAAAACATCAAAAATACATTTAAAAGTAATCATAATAACATTTTCTGATAAAAAAAATATTGCACAAAAAAGTTATAATGGCTCGAAGATATAAGGTCATGTAAAGGGCTTTAACATAGAAATACATACATATACATGTCTAAATATGTATATGCATGTATATATACAAATATATATTTATATATGTATTTGTTTATATGTGTGCACATGTGTGTATATATATATATATATATATATATATATATATACAGACATATGCACAAATAAACACATAAATACATATGTATACATATACAGACATGCAGTGCCCTCCACTAATATTGGCACCCTTGGAAATATGAGCAAAGAAGGCTGTGAAAATTTGTCTTTATTGTTTAACCTTTTGATCTTTTGTTAAAAAAACACACAAAAATACTTTGCTCTCATGTATAGCAAACAATTGCAAACACAACACAGGTTTATCCAAAAAAAAACCCCAAAAACAAATATTTGTTAAATATATTTGAAGTATATTCCCATCGATATTTTAAATTTTGTAGAACATCTGGGTGACTAGGAATAGGAAATTTTTCAACCATGACTTACTTTTTCACAGGGGTATAAATATGAGGTAACACATAGGCCAAATGTTCCTAGTCATTCATCACAATGGGTATGAAAAAGGAATATAGCTGTGATCTGCGGCAAAAGGTTGTTGAGCTTCATAAAATGGGAAGTGGTTATAAAAAAATAGCAAAAGTATTGAAAATGCCCATTTCCACCTCTACCATCAAGGCAATTATTAAGAAGTTCTAGTCAACTGGAAATGTTATGAATCAACCTGGAATAGGGCATGTGTCTATATTGTCTCAATGCACTGTGAAGAGGATAGTTCAAGTGGCCAAAATATCTCCAAGAAACACAGCTGGAGAATTGCAGAAGTTACAGATGAGAATCCTAAGAAAGGAGACAAGCAGGGGCACCTCTAAGTGCAATACCGTCAGATGACAAATGCAGCTCATACACAAAGGAAAACCACTCACATGCGGTGAAGCACACAATAGTGGAAATGAGGCGAGCCAAGACTTCTGAGCCACTCGGCTGACTCAACATCCAGCTCTCCTGGGCAATGGTTCCCATTGGTATCAATGTCGCTCTCCTGGCGATTCCCTCTCCTGGCAAGTATAGGGTAATAGTATCAGACCGGCTCACTCTGCAGATACTCCTGTAACTGGATGCTACTTGACCACCTAGTAGGAGGTGTCAATCATAAGTCACAGAGTCCGGGTGTAAAGATATGGTAAAAAATTACCACAAGATCAGAGCAGTAGCGTATAAAAATAATTTAATGCATAAAAACAATTAAAACAGTGACGCGTTTCTCTGTGGTCAATGCCGTTTCCCCAAACAGCTATCATGCTCAATAACTGCTACCTATTTAAGTCTACATGCTCCAATCAACAATGAGAATGAATGCACTCCCCCTGTGACATCATACAGGTAAACAAGATGTATAACATACTATTGGGTGACAGTAATTTGGTGACTCCTCCTCTCATAATCACACACATGTTAAACATTTATACTATACAATTAGTTGCAAGACTATAAGATACACTTAGGACACAAGTTCTCTATTCATGTCAATGTGTCCCACGTTTATGCACATAAATAGTACATCTGATATCAATGTGATACAAATAACCCATATACAAAACTAAAGCTTTCAAATATATTACTAGTCCTAATTACAAACCATCCTCTATAATCATAAATATGTTTCACACATGGGAAACACACTTCTCCTATGAAATAGACAAATGTCAGCATTGCTCTCATCAGATACACTGTTTCACACACTACTAAATATAGGGAGTGCAGAATTATTAGGCAAGTTGTATTTTTGAGGATTAATTTTATTATTGAACAACAACCATGTTCTCAATGAACCCAAAAAACTCATTAATATCAAAGCTGAATATTTTTGGAAGTAGTTTTTAGTTTGTTTTTAGTTTTAGCTATTTTAGGGGGATATCTGTGTATGCAGGTGACTATTACTGTGCATAATTATTAGGCAACTTAACAAAAAACAAATATATACCTATTTCAATTATTTATTTTTACCAGTGAAACCAATATAACATTTCAACATTCACAAATATATATTTCTGACATTCAAAAACAAAACAAAAACAAATCAGTGACCAATATAGCCACCTTTCTTTGCAAGGACACTCAAAAGCCTGCCATCCATGGATTCTGTCAGTGTTTTGATCTGTTCACCATCAACATTGCGTGCAGCAGCAACCACAGCCTCCCAGACACTGTTCAGAGGTGTGTTTTCCCTCCTTGTAAATCTCACATTTGATGATGGACCACAGGTTCTCAATGGGGTTCAGATCAGGTGAACAAGGAGGCCATGTCATTAGATTTTCTTCTTTTATACCCTTTCTTGCCAGCCACGCTGTGGAGTACTTGGACGCGTGTGATGAAGCATTGTCCTGCATGAAAATCATGTTTTTCTTGAAGGATGCAGACTTCTTCCTGTACCACTGCTTGAAGAAGGTGTCTTCCAGAAACTGGCAGTAGGACTGGGAGTTGAGCTTGACTCCATCCTCAACCCGAAAAGGCCCCACAAGCTCATCTTTGATGATACCAGCCCAAACCAGTACTCCACCTCCACCTTGCTGGCGTCTGAGTTGGACTGGAGCTCTCTGCCCTTTACCAATCGAGCCACGGCCCATCCATCTGGCCCATCAAGACTCACTCTCATTTCATATGTCCATAAAACCTTAGAAAAATCAGTCTTAAGATATTTCTTGGCCCAGTCTTGACATTTCAGCTTGTGTGTCTTGTTCAGTGGTGGTCGTCTTTCAGCCTTTCTTACCTTGGCCATGTCTCTGAGTATTGCACACCTTGTGCTTTTGGGCACTCCAGTGATGTTGCAGCTCTGAAATATGGCCAAACTGGTGGCAAGTGGTATCTTGGCAGCTGCACGATTGACTTTTCTCAGTTCATGGGCAGTTATTTTGCGCCTTGGTTTTTCCACACGCTTCTTGCGACCCTGTTGACTATTTTGAATGAAACGCTTGATTGTTCGATGATCACGCTTCAGAAGCTTTGCAATTTTAAGAGTGCTGCATCCCTATGCAAGATATCTCACTATTTTTGACTTTTCTGAGCCTGTCAAGTCCTTCTTTTGACCCATTTTGCCAAAGGAAAGGAAGTTGCCTAATAATTATGCACACCTGATATAGGGTGTTGATGTCATTAGACCCCACCCCTTCTCATTACAGAGATGCACATCACCTAATATGCTTAATTGGTAGTAGGCTTTCGAGCCTATACAGCTTGGAGTAAGACAACATGCATAAAGAGGATGATGTGGTCAAAATACTCATTTGCCTAATAATTCTGCACTCCCTGTATATCCCTAATATAATAGAATAGAGCGCCTTGAACCTTATGTGGATGTGTGGAGTAATTTATGCGCCAGGCTAATACCTGTTCTGCAATTGTGTTTCACACACTACTAAATATATCCGTAATATAATAGAATAGAGCGCCTTCAACCTTATGTGGATGTGTGGAGTAACTTATGCGCCAGGCTAATACCTGTTCTGCAATTGTAAAAAAAAAAAAATCTTAACTTAAAATTTTATTCATAACTAAATATTTATTGTGTTAATTAAATAAAAATTGAAAGTGAGTAGAAATCATGGAGTTTTGCCTACCCATACATTTTAGTAGCAATATAAGGGCACACATTTCTAATAGCCCTAATCTATTTTATGACCTTAATAAAAAAACAACACATTTATACTGGGTTGTGTTAATTTGTGCTATGTGATTCGAAAATAATAATAATAATACATTTTATACTAACAACCATAATTATGTGGAATAATAAACATACACCAAGTACTGTAATATATTAACTAATATGGTGAATTCTAATTAGAATGCAGCTAAATCTATATTAAGATTCAATCCGTGAGGGGGAAGGGTATTAAGTTTATAAATCCAGAAGGTCTCCCTCTGGCGCAACCTAGTGAATCTATAATATCTGTGAGATGGAGGAACATGTTCAATGGGAGTAATGCTGAAATATTTAAGATCACCACCATGTCTGGTGCTGCAGTGTCTAGATACACTATGATATAGAAAAATGTTCTTCATATTTCTAAAATGCTCAGACCACCTATGGCTAAGGCATCTACAGGTGTGTCCCACGTACTTAACCCCACATTTCCCACTAAGTAAATATATAACATACGTGGAAGCGCAAGTGATAGAGCTTGTTATTGGGTAGATAGATACATGTTGAATTATCATATTTAAAAGTGGTTTTCCCTTGTGTGATAAAATCACACATTTTGCAATTTTTAACCATGCATTTGAAGGATCCAATCTTAGTATCATTGTTACAGATCAGGTTATTTTTTCTTACAATTTTATCAAAAGTCCTCAGTTTCACTACCTGACTAGGTGCCAAATGATTTTTAAGAATAGGAGCCCTCTTTAAAAAAAAATTGGGTTTATCTTCAATGATTTTATTCAAAACGGGATCTTTTTTGAGTTTACCCCAATATTTATTTATTGCTTGCCTAATAACTCCATGGTTACTATTATATGCCTGCCTGATTTTCTTCATGATGTTTAGCTTCCTTTGATTTTATCAATGTTAGGTCTCTCTTATCAGCCTCTAGCCCTTAAATAGCCTTCTTCAATAATTTCCACTGGGTAACCCTTATCCTTAAAACATTTTTTTAGAATTAAACTTTGCTTATCATAGGTCATAAGATCACTACAATTTCTTCTAATGCACTTAAATTGTCCATATGGGACATTCCTTTTTCAAGGTCGGTAGTGATTACTTTGAGAATTCAAAAAACTATTACAATTAACAGTTTTGAAATGTGTTTGTGACTCAATAGTACCACTATTAGAAAATGATAAAGCCAGATCTAAATAAACAGTAGACTGATTCTGTATACTACTAGTAAAGGAAAGACCCATATCATTGAAATTTAGATGTTTTATAAATCAATTAGCCTCTGTTATCCCACCTTTCCAAATCAGAATAAAGTCATCTATAAAACATCCATAGAAGACCAGGTTTGCCACACCCATATAGAGGTTTGCAAAAAACCTGGTCCCCATGGCTGTTCTTTTTGTTTGTAAATAGAAGTGATCCTGAAACATAAAATAATTATGTTCAAGAATAAAGGCTATTAGTTGTAAAATAAATTATTTCTGTAAACACGGTAAATACCAATCCCTTTCCAAATATTCAGATATTGCGTTAATTCGTAAATTGTGTGAGATATTCAAGTATAGGGCTTGAACATCCCATGTTATCAATAGATGTTCACCTTCAATCTGTACAAGTTGTAATTTAACTAAAAGATCAGATGAATCTCTGATATAAGAATCTAAACCCTGCACATATTTTTTAAGAAAAAAATCCACATAGGAGGAAGCATTATCTGTCAAGCTGACAATCCCGGCAATGATGAACCTTCCTGGGGAATTGTGTATATCCTTGTGGATTTTTATAAGGTGGTAATAGAATGATATATTTGTTTTTTTAGGGAGTAGATATTCTTTTTTCAGTTTTAAGTAAAATCCCTTCTTTGTAAGAAAATTCTAGTACCCTATCCAGAATTTTCAAATATGCATCAGTTGGATTACAGTCTTTTTTTATAATAAGATGCATCATCCAAAATTCTCTGTGCTTCAGCCATATAATCAGAAAGATTTTGTAAAACAATGCCTCCCCCTTTGTCCACTTGGAGGATCACTATATTTTTGTCACTTCTCAAGGAGTCTAAAGCAGAGGTTAGTTGTGTCTTGGGGTCAGAAAGTCTCAAAAACTACAATCCGATGTTACCTATAATACCACAAGTTGTTTGGAAGGGTTTTAAGAAAAAAAACTCTATTCTCATCCAAAAAACAAAACCTCAAGCGTCTTCAATTTGCCAGACACTACTGGAACTTCAAATGGGATCGGGTTCTATGGTAAGATGAAACTAAAATAGAGCTTTTTGGCAATAAACACCAGAGTTGGGTTTAAACCTAATAAAATAATCACACAACACAGACTTCACTTGCATTTTTCTGCAAACAGTTCTTTCTATGCTTTCCAATCTGGACTGAGTTATAGACAGGAAGATCTTGTTCCCTTGAAATCTGCTCAATAGCTCAGGTCTGGTTAAACTGATTAATTTCAGCTTGCTTGGCTTTGCTGCAACACAAATGGACAGCTCTACCTACTGGCTATTTTAAAAAATGCACTGCTTCTCAATGCTTTTTAATAGCAGTCACATGACTGGAAAAAAAGGTTGTTATTCTGAAACAGTGTAAATTGAACCGTTGTAAAACGAGGGCCACCTGTATTATATTTTTATATATATATATATATATATATATATATATATATGTTAAAAATAAACAGAAATAACTAATTACGTTTTCTGAAGAAAGAAAGGGATTTCAGCACTCTTTTGTTTCCAGTTATACCTAATATAGTATAAAGGCTGGAAGACTTCTCAGACAGGATACATATACGTACATACGGGTACAGCAAATACATATAAGTTTATTTACAAAAAACAAACAACAAAATATCGAGCATCTGTGAATTACTACACATAAAGGGAAAATATATACCACTGCAGTGGGTGACAAAACTAAGAAAGGCATGCAAGTTTGCCTATACGATGAGGTACAATAGAAACTTGCTGAATGTCCATACAAAGTAAAGTCAGAGATCATCCGTGTCTCAAACTTATGCAATAGGAGTTGTGACTCAGCTTAAAGAGGTAAATGGCATAAATATTTAATCAGTGAAAAACCACAATGTTCCGTATTGTGTGTAGAAATAATAAAAGTGAAACCTGTCTCTGATAAAGTTGATGACACTTCAGAGAGGAGCTTTTGACAGACAACTGCTATATTCTTACTTTCAGTGGAGTACTAGTGAGCTGCTGGAAACGAGGTAAAATCGTCCTCTAGGATCCAAAATGATAGCAGCTTGTAGAAATAGCAAAACCATCCCCATAGGTCAATAGGCAGGTCAATCACTTTTTTAAAAAAAAGCTTCTGTGTATTTAAAGATAAAAACCAAAAGCTATTCTGAAAAATCTCATCATAAAAACAAAAAAGGAGAAGGAAAAGAAACTTTGTATAAATATTCCTAAAAAGCATATCTCTATGTTGCATTTTATATTTATAGAATCTACATTGAACATCCATTTTAAATATTCATGTAATTACCTCTCACCTAGATTATGAGTTATGCGCGCTATAGGGAAATTAACGAACGCAAGAAACGTTGCGTTATTTAACCCCCTATAGTGCAGCCATTACAAGCTTTCAAAACCCAGCTTGTGCGTGCGATATGGGTTTTTTAAGCTCCATACCGCACACAAAACAATCGCTGTTTTGACGTCATGTCATGCACGCTTTCCCCATAGACATCAATGGGGATAGCGAGTTAGAAAAAAGTCTAACAATTGCGATTACGGAAAGAAAAGCTCTGTAACGCAGCCCCATTGAAATCTATAGGGAAAAGAAAAGTTATGTTTAAACCTACCACCCTAACATAAACTCCCGAGTCTAAACACCCCTGATCTGCTGCCCTCAACTTCGCCAACACCTACATGATGTTATTAACCCCTAATTTGCCACTCCCGATATCGCTGCCACCTAAATAAAGTTATTAACCCTATTCAGCCATACCTCAACATCGCTGCCACTATATTAAAGTTATTAACCCCTATTCCACCGCTTCCCGACATCACCACAACTAAATAAAGTTATTAACCCATAAACCTCTGGCCTCCCACATCACTACCACTAAATAAACCTATGAACCCCTAAACCGCCAGCCCCCCACATCGCAACAACCTAAATTAAACTATATTAACCACTAAACCATAACCCTAAACCTATCATAACCCTAACTTATACCTAACCCTAACACCCCCTAACTTTAACATAATTTAAATAGAGCTAAATTAAAGTTACAATTATTAACTAAATAATACCTATTTAAAACTAAATACATACTTACCTGTGAAATAAAACCTAGACTAGTTAGTAAATAGTTATTAACTATTTACTAACTACCTAGTTAAAATAAATACAAACATACCTGTCAAATTAAACCTAACCTGTATTTCACTAAAACCTACCATTACAAAAAATAACAAACACTAAAATTACAAAAAAAAAAAAAAAAAAAACTACCATTACAAAAAATAACAAACACTATCCAAAACAATAAAAATTATTCCTATTCTAATACCCTTTTAAAAATAAAAAAACACCACAAAATAAAAAAACCCTAATATATAATAAACTACCAAGGGCCCATAAAAGGTCCTTTTGTATGGCATTGCCCTAAAGATATCAGCTCTTTTTCTTAAAAAAAATTACACACTAACATTACAAACCCCCACCCCCCAAACCCCCAAAATAAAAAAACTATCTAAAAAAACCTAAGCTACCCATTGTCCTGAAAAGGGCATTTGGATGGGCATTGCCCTTAAAAGGAAATTTAGCTCTTTTACATGCCCAAACCTTAATCTAAAATAAAAACCCACCCAAAAAACCCTTAAGAAAACCTAACACTAACCCCCTGATGATCCACTTACAGTTTCTGAAGTCCCGCTTGAAGGATCTTCATCCAGCTGGCAAAGTCATCATCAATGTCGCAAGAAATCTTCATCCAGACGCCTCTTAAATCTTCATCCTGGCGGCGAAGTCCTCATCCAAGCAGCGAGACGTCTTCATCCAGGTGGCCTCTTCAATCTTCATCCAGGCGGCATCTTCTATCTTGATCCTGGCGGCGCAGAGTGGGTGCATCCTGAAGACATCCGGCTCGGAGCATCCTCTTCATACGGTCACCGCCACACACTGAATCTTCAATGCAAGGTACGCGATTCAAGTCCCTTGCATTCCTATTGGCTGAAAAATTTGAATCTGCCAATAGGAATTAGAGCTGCTAAAATCCTATTGGCTGTTCAAATCAGCCAATTGGATTTAAGCAGCTCTTGCATTGAAGATTTTTTGGGGTTTCAAAAGAGCTTTATTGTATAAATTTTAAACATACATCTCACAAAAGCAGAGCATGAATAGGCAGTTACAAAAGGCAAAACAAAGGAATGCTTCATCAGAGAACAAGAAATCATGGATAGAGTCCAAGGGCTGATCATGTCGCTTCTCATGATCCATGAGATGATAGTAGTGCCCTCTGGTGAATAGTAGCATTAACTCCAATCCATAAATTGCTCTGCATTTCTTAAACAGTTTGGTATAAACATGTAAACAGTCCAAAAAGTAACAAATTCAATAACATTTATGCAGCTGTAAAGTGTTACAAATTGTTCTTAATCAAGTAGTCTAAATTACAATGTGCAGGCTATAGAAAAGGTATAAAAAAGATAATAAAAAGAAAAAGGTCTAAGATGTTATGTATAGCTCTATACAGTTATTGCTAGAGGGTCCCTGCTGATTTGCCAGTCACATCATGTTAAGGACTGTAAGGAATGCATATATTCGTCCCAGATAAAACGGATTGACAGATAATCCTCTGTTCTTTGTACTTTTGAATAGTGGTACTGTTCTAGTTCTATGGCGGTGGTCACTCTGTCCCTCCAGAATTGTATGGTTAGTGATAGGTTTTTTTAATGTTTTTTTGGGTGTTTTTTTTTTTTTTTTTTTAGGGTTTGGGCATGTAAAAGAGCTAAATGCCCTTTAAAGGGCAATGCCCATCCAGATGCCCTTTTCAGGGCAATGGATAGCTTAGGTTTTTGTTAGAGTTAGGTTTTTTATTTTGGTGGGTTGGTTGGGTGGTGGGTTTTACTGTTGGGGGGGTCTTTGTATTTTTTTTTTAAAGGTAAAAGAGCTGTTTAACTTAGGGCAATTGGTAGTTTATTGTAGGCTAGGGTTTTTTTTATTTCGGGTGGGCTTTTTTATTTTGATAGGGCTATCAGATTAGGTGTAATTCTTTTATATTTTTGATAATTTTGTTTGTTATTTTTCGTACTTTAGACACCTACATAATGTTATTAACCCCTAATCTGCCGCTCCCGATATCACCACCACTTAAATAAAATTATTAACCCCTATTCCGCCACACCCCAACATCGCGGCCACTCTATTAAAGTTATTAACCCCTATTCCATCGCTCCCCGACATCGCCGCAACTAAATAAAGTTATTAGCCCCTAAACCTCTGGCCTCCCACATCACTACCACTAAATAAACCTATTAACCCCTAAACCACCAGCCCCGCACATTGCAACAACCTAAATTAAACTATATCAACCCTTGTTTTGAATCAGCCAATAGAATGAGAGCTGCCTTAATCATATTGGCTGATTTGAACAGCCAATAGTATTTTAGCAGCTCTAATTTCTATTGACTGATTTAAATTTTTCATCCAATAGGAATGCAAGGGACGCCACCTTGAATCGCGTACCTTGCATTGAAGATTCAGTGTAAGGCGTTGACCATATGAAGAGGATGCCCACGCCAGATTTCTTCAGGATGGACCCGCTCCGCGCCGCCTTGATCAAGATAGAAGATGGCGCCTGGATGAAGATTGAAGAGGCTGCCTGGATGAACACTTCTCGCTGCTTGAATAAGGACTTCGCCGCCGGGTTGAAGATTAAAGAGGCCGTCTGGATGAAGACTTATCTTAGCCTGGATGAAGATCGTTCAAGCGGGACTTCAAAAACTGTAAGTGTATATTCGGGGGTTAGTGATAGATTTTTTTAAAGTTTTTTTGGGTGTTTTTAGTTTAGGGTTTGGGCATGTAAAAGAGCTTAGGTAGCTTAGGTTTTTGTTAGGAGCTAGTTTTTTTATTTTGTGGGTTTGGGTGGTGGGTTTTACTGTTGTTTTTTTTTTTTTTTTTTTTACAGGTTAAAAAGCTACTTAACTTAGGGCAATGCCCTAGAAAAGGCAATTTTAAGGGGTATTGGTAGTTTATTGTAGGCTAGTTTTTTTATTTTGGGTGTTTATTTTTTATTTTGATAGGGCTGTTAGATTAGGTGTAATTCTTTTTTATTTTCATAATTTGGTTTGTTATTTTCCGTGTTTGTTATTTCTTGTCATTTTAATATTTGTAATTTTTAGAGTAGTGTTAGGATTTTTTTATTGTGTAGTTTAGTTTAATTTAATTGGTAGTTAGTTTAATTTTAGTTTAATAGTTATATTAGTTTAATTGTTAGATTAAACTTAGTTTTTTTTAACTTGACAGGTAAATTTTAATTTCATTTAAGATAGGGAAAATGTAATTTAATGTAAAGTTACGGGGACGTTAGGTTTAGGGGTTACTAGTTTAATTTAGTTTATTGCAATGTGGGGGCTTTCGGTTTAGGGGTTAATAGTTTACTTGATTATATTTTGTTGTGGGGGGGCTTGTAGTCTATAACTTTAGTATAGTGGGGGCGATGTGGGCGGATGGCAATTTAGGGGTTAATAATATTTAAATAGTTTTTGCGATGTGGGAGGGCGGCGGTTTAGGGGTTAATACATTTATTATAACTGTGACTATGTAGGGGAGTGGCGGATTAGGGGTTAATACATTTTTTTATTGGCGGTGATGTCGGGAGGGCAGATTAGGGGTTAATAAGTTTAATATAGTGTTTGCAATGCGGGAGGGCCTCAGTTTATTGCTTAATAGGTAGTTTATGGGTGTTTAGTGTACTTTGTAGCAGTTTAGTTATGAGTTTTATGTTACAGATTTGTAGCGTAAAACTCATAACTACTGCTTTAAGATGGCAGTACGGATCTGGTCGTTTTAGGCTGTAATGCCGTTTTTTTAGTCAGAACGCAAAATTCGTAATACCAGTGCCATGGGAATCCCATTAAAAAATGTCATTTTTAAGTGTGGTACTGACGTTGCATTACAGGCTAAAAGGCTTGCAGTACACCTATACCGACAAGACTTGTAATAGCTGTGGTGCTGTTTTAACACTGAAAATACCATATTTTGAGGTTTAAAAGATGAACGCACAGACTTGTAATCTAGCTGTCAGTTTTTTTAGCTCCTTTAATCTATGTTTTTTGTAGCATTACATACGGGTCAGCAAACATTTAAGTTACAAAAATATCCAAACTCTTTAGGTTACTTTGTACATTTTACAAATTTTGTTACTAAGTAAAAGAAAGTTTTTGTAAATCAACTCAGAAGGTTTGGCATTTGTAGCCAATGGGAAAACAACCTGGCTAACAGAAATGGTCACGCCCATGAAAGGTTGAAGTCAATAAAGAGACCGGCAAAACAACCAATGGATAGTCCTGACAAGGCCTGGCTTTCGCTCAGCATTGTGTGGCAAAATGTGCGTCGACTGACATCTTTGAAACATTACAGCAGTAACTAGTGACCGAGTAGTGGTGTTCTAAACAAACTCTACCTGAACTGTGTCGGTCTCCCATGGATCAAGGAGATACGACCATTAAGAGTAGGAGAGGCTGATATGCTGTGTTTATACCGCCTTACGTAGCTGCATTGAAATTTTGCAAGCGGGACTCGCCTGTAATTCACTGCTGCTTCTTAATTCTTATTTAACTGCATATTGACCTACGGGGATGGTTTTGCTATTTCTTCAAGCTGCTATCATTTTGGATCCTAGAGGATGCTTTTACCTTGTTTTCCAACAGCTCACTAGTACTCCACTGAAAGTAAGCATATAGCAGTTGTCTGTCGAAAAATCCTTGCTAAAGTGTCATCAACTTTATCAGAGACAGGTTGTATCACTTTTATTGTTTCTACACATAATACGGAACATTGTGGTTTTCCACTGATGACATATTTATGCCATTTACCTCTTTAAGCTGAGTGACAACTCCTATTGCTTAAGTTTGAGACACGGATGATCTCTGACTTTACTTTGTATGGACATTCAGCATGTTTCTATGTGTAGTAATTCACAGATGCTCGATGTTTTGTTGTTTGTTTTTGTAAATAAACTTATATGTATTTGCTGTACCCGTATATATATATATATATATATATATATATATATATATATATATATATGTATCTTGTCTGAGAAGTCTTCCAGCCTTTATACTATATTAGGTATAACTGGTAACAAAAGAGTGCTGAAATCCCTCTCTTTCTTCAGAAAACTTAATTAGTTATCTGAAATTTCTTTCTGTTTATTTTGAACGTATATTAACTTTAATAGGGTCTGCACCAGAGCCTTACGTTTGGTTAAATCCAACAAGGCATTTATTCTGATTTCTATATTTACTCCAGGCTTTGGTCCCACTATTTTGATAGTGAGGGTATCCTATATATATATATATGTGGATATAAAAAGTCTACACACCCCTGTTAAAATGTCAGGTTTCTGTGATGTAAAAAAATGAGACAAAGATAAATAATGTCAGAACTTTTTCCACCTTTAATGTGACCTATAAACTGTACAGCTTAATTGAAAAACAAACTGAAATCTTTTAGGTGGAGGGAAGAAAACAAAAAAAACTAAAATAATATGGTTGCATACGTGTATAACTGGGGATGTAGCTGTGTTCGGAATTAAGCAATCACATTCAAAATCATGTTAATTAGGAGTCAGCATACACCTGCCATCATTTAAAGTGCCTATGATTAACCCCAAATAAAGTTTAGCTGCTCTAGTTGGTCTTTCCTGATATTTTCTTTGTTGCATCCCACAGCAAAAGCCATGGTCCACAGAGAGCTTCCAAAGCATCAGAGGGATCTCATTGTTAAAAGGTATCAGTCAGGAGAAGGGTACAAAAGAATTTCCAAGGCATTAGATATACCATGGAACACAGTGAAGACAGTCATCATCAAGTGGAGAAAATATGGCACAACAGTGACATTACCAAGAACTGGATGTCCCTCCAAAATTGATGAAAAGACGAGAAGAAAAAGAGCTGCAGGAATATCTGGCAAGTACTGGCTGTGTGGTACATGTGACAACAATCTCACATATTCTTCATATGTCTGGGCTATGGGGTAAGATGAAAGCCTTTTCTTATGAAGAAAAACATCCAAGCCAGGCTACATTTTGCAAAACACATCTGAAGTCTCCCAAAAGCATGTGGGAAAAGGTGTTATGGTCTGATGAAACCAAGGTTGAACTTTTTGGCCATAATTCCAAAAGATATGTTTGGCGCAAAAACAACACTGCACATCACCAAAAGAACAACAGTGAAGTATGGTGGTGGCAGCATCATACTTTGGGTCTGTTTTTCTTCAGCTGCAACTGGGGCCTTAGTTAAGCTAGAGGGAATTATGAACAGTTCCAAATACCAGTCAATAATGGCACAAAACCTTCAGGCTTCTGCTAGAAAGATGAACATGAAGAGGAACTTCATATTTCAGCATGACAACACCCCAAAGCATACATCCAAATCAACAAAGGAATGGCTTCACCAGAAGAAGATTAAAGTTTTGGAATGGCCCAGCCAGAGCCCAGACCTGAATCCGATTTAAAATCTGTGGGGTGATCTGAAGAGGGCTGTGCACAGGAGATGCCCTTGCAATCTGACAGATTTGGAGTGTTTTTGCAAAGAAGAGTGGGCAAATCTTGCCAAGTCAAAATGTGCCATGCTGATAGACTCATACCCAAAAAGACTGAGTGCTGTAATAAAATCAAAAGGTGCTTTAACAAAGTATTAGTTTAAGGGTGTGCACACTTATGCAACCATATTGTTTTATTTTTATATATTTTCTTCCCTCTACCTAAAACATTCCAGTTTGTTTTTCAATTGAGTTGTACAGTTTAAAGGTCACATTAAAGGTGGAAAAAGTTCTGAAATGATTTATCTTTGTCTCATTTTTGTACATCACAGAAACCTGACATTTTAACAGGGGTGTGTAGACTTTTTATATCCACTGTGTATATATATATATATATATATATATATATATTACCTAGATATATAATATAGAAATATGCATTTATAAATAAATATAATGTATTCTTGTTTGTGAAGAACACTGGAATGTGATATATTAATATTTTTGCGCTCCATTGAAGTCTATATGGGAATATGTTAACGTGGTTGCGATATTCAAACTTTGGCTTTTTGTGATCATTGGGCTAGCGCTCGTGAGAAAACTTTTTGCTTTCAATTTTTAATATGCGCGCTACCCGACGCGTGCAAAAAGCCTCCATCTAAAGAAGTAATGCTCCTCTTGTAATCTAGTCCTATATTTCCCAAGATTCTTGTTGAGGAATACATCGGCTACATTATATTTGTTACATTAGATTTTCATTCACCTGTATTATATTCAACTATACTACAAATATAACTCCTATGGTGGAGACAGGAGGTAAAAGCTAATTGTAATACTACAATATTAATAGTATACATTATATGAATTTGTCATCCAAAAAGGGGTGTTTTTTTCTCATTTGGCACAGCATTGGAAGTACTACACATACATAAATTAAAGGAAGAACAATATAATGTCCCTTTAAATTTACCATGCACCTGTGTACTGAAGATAAAATGGTGAGAGGGGGGTCAGGAAAAAAAGTTGAAGGAGAGAAGTAAGTGTTAGTGTGATAAGTAGGTGTTGTAGAGGAATAACAGAAAAGCATAAATATAGCATCTAATTATAGTAATCCGAAGTGAGGAGAGTCAGATGATGGGTTGAAGACATAAATGTTAGGAGGGGTTCTGAGAAGAGTAGTGTTAGGTGGGAATAAATAGAATGTGCTAGAATGATTGGGAAAGATAAACACTATAAAAACAACAACAACAACAAAAAAAACAACAACTATGAAATCAGCTTCCTCAATGACAAAAGATGTGGGCAATGATGATGAAGACAAGACAGCGCAGTAGCTACAAAGTTAGAGTTCAGGTTTTCATGACATGCTCTCTGAAAGGTTAAGGGACTCCATAGACATTATTACATATTAAAATGATCTTTTTGTTATTGAATTTAATGTACTCCCATCCCAAGTAAACATTCCCCTAATCAACAGCCCAGGAAAAGTGCAACACCTGAGCCTTGCATTTAACATCAAGGACTCAAATATGCATCCGACACAGAAAAGTGTTTCAAAACACTATAATTTATCATTGCACGTGCGCTGAAAAAATATTCAAAATCTACAAAAGTATCATAATTTGAACAATCATGGAATTTACTTTGCGAATACCCTTTGGGCCAGAGTACGTGTGAAGCACTATATATAAAACTTTCTACACAGTAAGTGAGATTTGGCTAATGGGGGGATTGGTGGAGGAAGGAAATAGAGGGAGTTCAGATTTAGAAAGGTTCACCTTAGGTAATGAGAAGCCATCCAGGATAAGATATTAGCTAGGCAGCTGGTGATATGACTTAGAAGTAGGCTGACCATATTGCCGCTTTAAAAAGGGACACATATAAAAAATACATATATCAGGGCTGTTTTCAGGGCTGTTTAAAGAAATGGTTTTGTATAAGAACCCTCACATATGTATTTTTTATAAGTGTTCCTTCTTAAAGCGGCAATATGGTCAGCCTACTTAGAAGGGAAGATAAAATGTTTGGTACGGAAAGGTAGATTTGGGTGTAGTCAGCATAAAGATGGTTTTGAAACCCACAGGACTTGATTAAAGAGCATAGAGGTGATGTATTAACTAAAAAACGAAGGGCCTAGAACTGAGCCTTGAGATACCTCAACGGAAAGGGGTAGAGGAGAGGAGGAAGATTCAGAGAAGGATACACTGAAGGTATGGTTAGAAAGGTAGGAAGAGAGCCTCAGTAGAGCTGTGTCCCAAATACCCAAGGATTGAAGGTTATGGTGTAGCTATGGATGGTCAACCGTGTCAAAAGCTGCAGAGAGGTGAAAAGATCAATATGGAGTAGTGGACTTAAGACTTGGCAATAGGCAGGCCAGTTGTGAACTTGGATATGGCATTTTTTGTAGAGTGTTGCGGGCAAAAGCCAGATTGCAAAGGGTTGAGGAAATGGTTAGATAAGAGAAAGTGTGATGAGCATTTATAAACAATCCACTCCAGGAGTTTAGAGGTGAAGGGAAGAAGAGAGATTTTGCGATGCTGGATTAATTTAAAGGATTTGTTTAAAGGATGATAGGAATTTTCAGATTTAAGGAAGAGATTTCATATGTGAGTGAGGATGTTGTAATAGTATGGAAAAGGGAAGGTAGCATTTGTAAAGGAATAGGATCAAGGGACAGATAGTAAGATGGGAAATTGAAAGGAGAGCAGACACCTCATCCTCTGTGAAAGGAGTTAAAGTGCAGGGTTTTTGGGTAGAGAGAGTATGAAGGTTTTTTTATTTATTTGTGAGAAGTGGATTGTCAGGGTTCCAAGAACTAGACAGAGACATGAAATTCTAAATTAATCACACTTTTATTAAAAAATAACAAAAAATGATAACACATAACAAGCCAGGAGTCAAAGCCAGAGTGGGTAGTCAGACAAGCCGTGTCAGGAACCAAACCGAGTAGTCAGACAAGCCACAGTTAGGAACACTACAATCCTCAAAGTCAGGAACAAGCCAGGTATCAGGAACCAGAAGGGACGGCAAACAAGCCAGGTAATACATGGAGTCAGAAACAAAGGAACTCACAGAGAAGTCAGAGACAAATCAAGGGCAAAGGCAGACTGAACTGAGGCACTTAAATAGTAAATGATGACATCCTCATTCTGGGACTGCAACCTGTCTCTCACTGATGATGTTCTTGAATTTGGCCATAAGAGGGAGCCTGGTGTACTGAGCAGCATTACACACTCTGCTTCAGGTAAGGAGAAAACACAGGTGAGAGAAATGGCAGCCATAACAAAAAGCTGAAAAACAAGCAGTTAGGTGAAACCCTGGCATGGATATTGTTGTTGTGGTATGAGGTTATTTTATGTCACATGGGGCATATTTATCAAGCTCCGTATGGAGCTTTATGCCCCCTGTTTCTGGTAAGCCTGCAGGCTTACCAGAAACAGCAGTTATGAAGCAGCGGTCACAAATACCGCTGCTCCATAATATGTCCATCTGCTCTGAGCAGGGGAACAGACATCACCGGAAATCAACCCAATCGAGTACAATCAGGTTGATTGACACCCCCCTGCTGGCGGCCCATTGGCCGCGATTCTGCAAGGGGCAGCATTGCACCAGCAGGTATTGTGAGCTGCTGGTGCAATGCTGAATACGGCGAGCGTATTGCTCGCCATATTCAGCGAGGTCTGGCGGACCTGATCCACACTGTCAGATCAGGTCTGCCAGACTTTCATAAATAGGGGCCATGGAGTCAATTTAAGTTTTGAAATGTATTGAAATGTCATGTGCTAAGAGAGAAGTGGTAATGGGTGGAATGGGAGTACACAGGAGGATATTAAAAATGGAGAAAAAAAATTGTAACACACAGATACAATGATAGTTGCAAAGTAGTTTTGCTTGGAGAGGTTAAGGGTGGTGAAGTAGAAGCCCAGCATAAATTTGTAATGTAAAAAGTTGGCAAAGGAGTGAGATTTTCTCCAGTTCTGTTCTGCACTGCGGGGGCCTTTTTGCAAGTAGTGTGTCAGATGTGTATGCCATGGTTGGGGGTTTGTCCACCAGGTGTGAGCTATGGAAGAAGGGGTTTTTTTGTGAAAGGCAGAGGTCAGAATGAAATTATACAGAGGGATAGATTACTCAGAACAGTAAAGGGAGGGGATTGCAGGGAGAAGGGAGTTTAGAGTGTGAGGCCAAATGATAAAGTGAGCTCCAGGAGTTTTGAAACTCCAGGAACACTAGGGTTTTAATTGGGAATGTTGAAATCCCCTAGAGTGAGGGCAGATGAGTCACATGAGAGAAAGTAAGGTACCATGAGGTGACGTGTTCAAGGAAAAGGTTGGGTAACCCAGGAGAGCAATAAATAACAGCATCTCAGACAGATAGGGTTGAAAATAGGCAAATGTAAGGGCTTCAAAGGAAGAGAAGTGTGGGGTATGTACTGAAAAGTACAGCAGGGGAATGGAAGGATGCCAACACTGCCTCCTTACTTGTTGTCAGGCCTGAATGTATGGCTTAAGTGCAGTCCCAGAACAAAAAGGGCCGCCACGGATGAAATATATATAAAAAGTAACTTTTATTGAATAAATACTATAAAAACAACAAATACTATATCACAGGGGGGACAATGATGTACGAGAGGAGTAAGAAGGGCCGTAATCATAGCCTAATAGTTACAAATCTGGGCACTCATTTAAAAGCAGTAAAATTATCTGATTGGCTAATACAGATACACACCTCTCTGTCTTAAAGAAACAAGCAAACAATACAGTTATGGCAACAAAATAATAACAGATCAAATTGATGAGTACAATACATATTGTTTAAAAACATATAATTTCATGTGTGGTATAAATAAATAAACCAGTAGTCAAGCTATGAAGAAACAAGAAACACACACAAAAAGGGAAAATATATAAGCAGGCTAAAGAGATTTGATTACCAAGGGAGAGCAAAAAAGTCACTCCCAATAGTTAATCAAATCATAGTCAGAGTTCAAGCCGCTAGGATACTGTGTATTAAGCTTGAAAACCCAAAACATCTCCCTTTTGTTAAGAAGCTTTAGTCTGCTAGTACCAGGTTTTGGGATAGACACTCTTTCAATTACACACCACTTGAAAGTACTCAGATCATTGTGATGTTTATGAGCAAAATGTTGTACAATTCGTGATGTAGATTTGCCTATGTGAATTGTTGAGAAATGTTCCCGAATTCTAGAGGACACATCCCTAGTGGTGAGACCAATGTACTGCAGGTGACAAGCATCACATGTGATAAGGTATATAACGAAAATGCTAGTGCAATTGTGGCAACCATAGATATTATAAGTTTCTCCAGTAACCGTCGAGTTAAAGGTATTAGTGATCAATGCATGATCACATGGTTTGTACTTTCTGTGTCCACACCTAAACATACCATGATGTAAAAGCCATGAGCTAGTGTTACTGGGACTGGTACTTGTGAGTTTAGTAGGTGACACATGGTTACCGATGGTTTTACATCTGCGGTAGGAACATCTAAGGCCCTGTTTAACCATGTCTTGCAGTTTATCATCAGCTGACAGTAGAGAAAAATGTTTTCTAACAATTTTACAAATATCGCTATATTGAGCGCTATACTCTGTCACAAAGGTGACTCCTTTGTGACACTTTCTTTTGTCTGATACATGATCACTCAGGAGTGGACACCTATCCAATTTGTCAGCCTCTCGTCTGGCCCTGTTGATCACTTTCATTGAATAACCTCTAGCTAGTAGTCTAGTGCTAAGGTCATTAGCCTCCTGTACATATTCATTGTACACAGAGCAATTACGTCTTAACCTGACGAACTGACCCTTGGCCACTGCATGAGGAACATGTGGGGGTTGACAACTGGAGGCCTCAAGGAACCGTCCCATATGATCAGTAGATCATCTATATAGCGTTGAAAAACACGTATATGAGATCTATAAGGATTAATATCTCCAAAGATGTGGGACTGCTCCCACCAACCCAAGAACAGGTTGGCATAGGAGGGGGCAAATTTGGCCCCCATAGCGGTCCCACATCTCTGGAGATAGAAAACATTTTCAAAACAAAAGAAATTGTGGGTCAACAGAAACGAAGTGACCCTGAGGACATACTGTTGAAAGGTAACACTGTAATCAGTATGATGTTTCAGAAAAAATTCAATGGCTTTTAAACTGGCCTCATGGGGAATGGACGTATACAACGCCACAACATCCACGGAAAGCCAATTTGATGTCTGTGTCCAGTTAACTGAGTTGAGTATATTTAAGACATATTTTGTATCCCTGGTGTTACTAGGCAAGGAGGTAACCAATGGTTGTAAAATACAATCTAATCAACATGAATGATTTTCCATAATGGAATTGATGCCACTTACTATAGGGTGACCTACCACATTAGTAAGACCTTTGTGCACCTTAGGAAGATGATGGAACAGAGGGACATGGGGAGACTCAATAATGAGAAACCTGGCCGTCTCAGGGTCCAAGAATCCCATATCTGTTCCATCATCAACCAAGGACCGGAGTTCATTTTGGAAATGGAAAGTAGGGTCACAAGGGAGGATGGTGTAGTCAGTGCCATTGGAAAGTGGGCAAAGGGCCTCTTTAACATAATCAGCCCTATTCATGACTACAACCGATCCTCCCTTGTCAGCAGCCTTAATGACCAATTCAGAGTTAGAGCGTAATTCAGTGAGAGCTAGTCGTTCTTTTTGAGTGAGATTAAAATTAATTTTATCCTGTGTGTATTTCAGTTTTTTAAGGTCCCTTTCAACTCTTGTAAAAAAATATTTCAACAATAGGGCCCCTGCTCTGTATCGGGTAAAAATACGATTTGTATTTAGAAACAAATTGTCCGAAACGCGTAAGCCTGTTGCTTACTCCTCTTGTACATCATTGTCCCCCCTGTGATATACTATTTGTTGTTTTTATAGTATTTACTCAATAAAAGTTACTTTTTATATATATTTCATCCGTGGTGGCCCTTTTGTTCTTTATCTGCCATTACCCTTCTACGCTAACTGGATTTCCTCACAGAGCTGCATGTGATTGCGGACTTTCTCCTCCTCCTTCTCTGGTGACATTCTCTTGCTGCGTGTTGTAGCAAGGCAAGCCTATAGTTACTTTCGGCATCCGTTGCTGCAGGTGAGATCGACTGGGCGTCTTCTGTACCCCGTGGATTTGGAACCGGGTTGGACAGGATTTGCTGGCGCTTACAGGGTAAATAGGAGACAGTTAAATCCTCCCCTGATTGTAGCGATTCCTGACTGACTCACCTTGGCTTGCTTTGTGAGATATGGTCACCAGTTTGTGTTGAGCACAGATGAAAGTAATGATTTGGACATTTATTGTATTTCAGGCATTACAGCTTGTTATTCTCCATACTTTGCTATTGCCACTTTAACTCTTTTGTTCCCATTATTTTTGGTACTAAAGTAGTACCGTTAAACGTGCTTTGCTCATTAAAATGCAGTCTACCGTGGCAGGGGGGAGACAACTTACAATACTTTTCACTTATGGTAGCTTCTAACAGAAGTTTAACTATGGACATGGAACGCATATTTTCTATGGACAAACATAATTTATCACTCAGTTAACTTTTTGATTCTATGGTTTGATGTCAGGAAAGAAATTGATGAATTGCAGATTATTTTCAATGACAGGTGTAGGGATAACTGATTTTTGTAGCTTTTTGACACTATATTGAACACACTATAGCAGAGGGTCAAACAACACATAATGGAGACCAAACATACAAATTCAATTAGGGACAGTGGGGACTACGAAGGTAGCCAGGTTTATATTGGAAACTAGAAACCAGTATAGAAGGGATCAGAAATGGCCCTAATAAGAATCATAAACGCAGACAGCGTTAGGAGATATTATAACAGAAATAAATCTAACAATCAGTCCTTCCTCCAAGAAAGTGACCTTTTCAGACAGTGAGTTGTTGAATCAGATGACACTGCTAACTTCGAGCGATGAGGACCTCATTGCTATTGTGTTGTCTACTTTGACTAATTCTACAACCACAAATTAAGGGTATTTTAGTTCCTAGTGCTATACTTAAGACTAAATATACAGTTCCATCTGTAATCACTGTGCCCAAGTGTAACATATTCCATGAAACAAGATTAAGAGTGTGTTAAATTCAGGTTTTATTTTTCGCTCCGCATGTCAAGGATCCTCCCAGTTGGGGGGGGGGGCAAACAGTGGCAATCACAAGACAGATATTCACTGAGGGAAAACAGGGGTCAAAACAAGTTACAGACACCTCAGTAAATTAAACCTCATCTACACCACTTTGACAGTGACTCAACATAAGGTTCTCAGCCTAGGGCTGTCCTTTTCTCCAACCCTTAACTTTAATCTATTCCAAATAGTCATTGACATCAACAGAACTAATTAGAAATATCACCTTACAAAAACATTTCACAAGGTCACCTGATAGGGTTGAATATTACTCCCATACACCAGATGTACACCTCACAAGGCTCTGACTTAAACTTTTCTGAACAATGTGATCTTATGTGTCCTTGAAACATTGCACAAGAAGGTAATGTCTTGGATACTGTAAACAATGTATTTCCTAAATTTAGAAACAAATCGGATTTTTTAACCCGATACAGAGCAGGGTCCCTATTGTTTGAAACATTTTTTAAAAGAGTTGAAAGGGACCTTAAAAACTGAATACACACAGGATAACATTCATTTTAATCTCACTCAAAAAGAACGACTAAGCTCTCACTGAATTATGCTCTAACTCTGAATTAGTCATTAAGGCTGCTGACAAGGGAGGATTGGTTGAAGTCATGAATAGGGGCTGATTATGTTAAAGAGGCCCTTCGCCAACTTCCAATGGCACTGACTACACCATCCTCCCTTGTGACCCTACTTTCCGTTTCCTAAATGAACTCCGGTCCTTGGTTGATGATGGAAACAGATATGGGGATTCTTGGACCCTGAGACAGGCCAGTTTTCTCATTATTAAGTCTCCCCGTGTCCCTCTGTTCCATCATCTTCCTAAGGTGCACAAAGGTCCTTACTAATGTGGTAGGGTCGCCCTATAGTAAGTGGCATCAATTCCCATTATGGAAAATCTTTTCATGTTGGTTAGATTGTAGTTTTACAACCATTGGTTACCCTCCTTGCCTAGTTACACCAGGGATACAAAACATGTCTTAAATAATACTCAACTCAGTTTAACTGGACACAGACATCAAATTGGCTTTCAGTGGATGTTGTGGCGTTGTATACGTCCATTCCCCATGAGGCCGGTTTAAAAGCCATTGAATTTTTTCTGAAACATCATACTGATTACAGTGTTACCTTTCAACAGTATGTCCTCAGGGTCACTTCGTTTCTGTTGACCCACAATTTCTTTTCTTTTGAAAATGTTTTCTATCTCCAGAGATGTGGGACCGCTATGGGGGACAAATTTGCCCCCTCCTATGCCAACGTGTTCTTGGGTTGGTAGGAGCGGTCCCACATCTTTGGAGATATTAATACTTATAGATCTCATATACGTGTTTTTCAACGCTATATAGATGATCTACTGATCATCTGGGATGGTTCATTTGATCAGGCTCAGGCATTCATTGATTTTCTGAATGATAACTATATTGGTTTGTGGTTTACTTTCTAATTTGATGTGAAATTAATCAATTTTTTGGATATTCAATTGACAGCAGATGCTGATGGATCCATACATTTGAGGGTTTACCGCAAGCCAATTTCTGGCAATACTCTCCTTGAGGCCTCCAGTTGTCAACCCCCACATGTTCCTCATGCAGTGGCCAAGGGTCAGTTCGTCAGGTTAAGACGTAATTGCTCTGTGTACAATGAATATATACAGGAGGCTAATGACCTTAGCACTAGACTACTAGCTAGAGGTTATTCAACTAAAGTGATCAACAGGGCCAGATGAGGGGCTGACAAATTGCATAGGTTTCCACTCCTGAGTGATCATGTATCAGACAAAAGAAAGTGTCACAAAGGAGTCACCTTTGTGACAGAGTATAGCGCTCAATATAGCGATATTTGTAAAATTGTTAGAAAACATTTTTCTCTACTGTCAGCTGATGATAAACTGCAAGACATGGTTAAACAGGGCCTTAGATGTTCCTACCGCAGATGTAAAACCATCGGTAACCATGTGTCATCTACTAAACTCACAAGTGTCAGTCCCAGTAACACTAGCTCATGGCTTTTACATCATGGTATGTTTAGGTGTGGACCACAGAAAGTGCAAACCAGGTGATCATGCATTTGATCAGCTAATACCTTTTAAGACTCGACGGTTACTAGAGAAAACTTATAATAGTCTATGGTTGCCACAATTGCACTAGGCACTTTGTTATATACCTTATCACGATGTGATGCTTGTCACCTGCAGTACATTGGCCTCACCACTAGGGATTGTGTCCCTCTAGAATTAGGGAACATTCTCAACAATTCACATAGGCAAAATCTACATCACGAATTGTGACAACCACTTGTGGCTCATAACATCACAATGATCTGAGTACTTTCAAGTGGTTGTGTAAGTTGAAAGAGTGTCTATTCCCAAAACCTGGTACTAGCAGACTAAAGCTTCTTAACAAAAGGGAGATGTTTTGGGTTTTCAAGCTTAATACACAGTATCCAGCGGTTCGAACTCTGACTACGATTTGATTAACTATTGTGGAGTGACTTTTTTGCTCTCCCTTGGTAATCAAATCTCTTTAGCCTGCTTATATATTTTCTCTTTTTGTGTGTGTTTCTTGTTTCTTCATAGCGTGACTACTGGTTTATTTATTTATACCACACATGAAATTATATGTATATAACCAATATGTATTGTACTCATCAATTTGACCTGTTATTATTTTGTTGCCAGAACTGTATTGGTTGCTTGTTTCTTTAAGACAGAGAGGTGTGTATCTGTATTAGCCAATCATATCATTTTACTGCTTTTTAAATCAGGTGATCAGATTTGTAACTATTAGGCTATGATTACGGCCCTTCTCAGCCAAAACGCGTAAGCCTGTTGCTTACTCCTCGCGTACATCATTGTCCCCCCCTGTGATATACTATTTGTTTGTTTTTATTAGTATTTACTCAATAAAAGTTACTTTTTATATATAATTGATCCGTGGCGGCCCTTTTTGTTCTTTATCTGCCATTACCCTTCTACACTAACTGGATTTCCTCACGGAGCTGCATGGATTGCGGACTTTTCTCCTCCTCCTTCTCTGGTGATGTCTCTTGCGATGTGTGTAGCGAGGCAAAGCCTACAGTTACTTTCAGCATCCATTGCTGCAGGTGAGATCGACTGGGCGTCTTCTGTTTCCCGTGGATTGGAACCGGGTTGACAGGATTGCAGGCGCCTACGGGGTTAAGAGGTGACAGTTAAATCCTCCTTTGTGTGTAGCAAACGCCGACTGACTCACCTTGGCTTGCTTTGTGAGATATGTTCACCAGTTTGTGTTGAGCACAGATGAAAATAATGTTTGGACATTGTATTTCAGGCATTTAAACAGCTTGTTTTCCACGCTCTCCATTACTTTGCTATTGCCGCTTTAACTCTTTTGTTCCCATTAAGTGCAGCCCCCCCATAATGAGAAAGCAGAGGGAGCCTGTGTCTAAGGGCCCAATTCTAAAATGTCTGTAAGACAGTCCATCTATTTCGCTGGTGGAATTATATAAAGCCACTTTTTGCAACAGGGTGCCTTGCTGCATTTTCATATAGGAAGAAGATGCACAATGAATTCGTAAATTAAAAAATCATACAAACTAAATAATTAAACAATTCATACAAAAATACACAGGGGAAACTTTTATTGTTAAAGTGCATTAAATATCGTTACAAAATTGTTCACTAAAAATCTAAATGTTATCAAAAACATCAGATTTGTAGGTAAATTATAAAGGAATAAATCATATTAGCTATGTACAGCATAAATGGTCATTTAAGTACACTGGATGTGTTTAAAAAAAAGCAAAACATTTGTACTTAAAAATACAAATAACAAAGC
Organism: Bombina bombina; assembly: GCF_027579735.1. Classification (NCBI taxonomy): domain Eukaryota; kingdom Metazoa; phylum Chordata; class Amphibia; order Anura; family Bombinatoridae; genus Bombina; species Bombina bombina. The sequence goes on along the minus strand of NC_069499.1, from coordinate 511,245,797 downwards.
ATAGTTGATTTTGTAAAATGGGCTAAACACGGACCTTACATGGGCGTACATTGAATTTTTCTCTCAAAACCCAATGTAGTTTCTGTAAACATTTTCATACTACAGTTCTCACTGTTTTTCCCGACAGTTACAAATTGGCGAGCTTTCACCATAATACTCAAAACACTAATTATTCTGAAAGGAAAAACCTATGCATAAAAAAATTACAGTAAAAATACGGAACAGTGCACTGAAAATAGAGTTATTTGGTTTTTATTAAAGCAGCATTGCAAACTTTTACCTAGCAGTGAGCTCATATTATTTGTATGGGAGACATCTCCCAACTTGCAGGGACAGCCCTTTTTTTTAATAGAATTCCATGAGGACTGCCAATGCTAGTCAGTGTTGGCGTGGAAAACCACATCTAGACTTGCTAACTTTATAGAGTGGGCCCCTGAGGGAGAGAGAAAGATTTCAGTTAAAGGGATACTATACCCAAACATTTTCTTTCATGATTAAGGTAGAGAATACAATTTTAAACAACATTCCAATTTACTTTTATTACCTAATCTGCTTCATTCTTTAGATATACTTTAATGAAGAAATAGCATTGCACACAGTGAACCAATCACAGGAGGCAGCTACCAATCAGCAGCTACTAAGCATATCTAGATATGATTTTCAGAATATCAAGAGAATGAAGCAAATTAGATAATAGAAGTAAATTAGAAAGTTGTTTTTAATTGTATGCTCTTTCTAAATCATGAAAAAAAAAATGTGGGTTTCATGTCCCTTTAAGGGAGTTGGAGATGAGAAGCTTGTTGCATAAAGAGCAAGAGGTTCATAATGCACAAGTGAAGGGAGCGTGTGCCTTTGGTGGTTGAGGTGTTAATAGTGTAGATGTGTACTTGCAGTGAGTATGTGGCGGTTTAGATATTTATTAGTGTAGTGTTTGTTAGCGATCATGGGGTACTTCAGTTTAGGGGTACTTAGGATTAGTGGTTAGGAACGGCAGTTATATTCCAAGGGATTGTTTACTATACATCTCTAATATGGCTGGCAATGCTTGGTGTTATCTATTGTCAGCATCCCCTACCAATGGCATGTAAAATAAACAACTCTCTGTGATGCCGCCTGTCAGCATCTATGTCAGGAGCTTGGATTATTTTTCTACAGGCTCGCTTGACATAGTGGCAGATGCCTTGGAATATTTTGCTGCCTTGCAGCACTTTCAATCATCGGGGCCTTGGTGAGAAGTAGATTTGTAGTAGTGAGAGTATTTATGTGAGGAGGTGCAGTATATTGACAGAGATTTCTAAATAAAATTAATTCATGAGAGCTAAGGTATGGACAAGAAAAGAGAGAAGGGCCTTTAAAAACTGGATGTGGAGAATGGTAAAGTATGAATGAGTGAGCCTGTCTGTAAAGTAGGCATGAGGTTGTAAAAAGGAAAAGCAGGCCAGAAAACATGTCCAAAAGTAAATTCAGAGAAATGTGATAACAATAAAAATAGGTTTGCTTGCCTCAGTGATAGTTCAAATCATCTTCAAATTCTTGTATAATTCAGCCAGTTAATTGATTTTGGATATGCAAACTAAACAAGTGGGTTGGGGTATTACTATTCTATAATGGCACCCAAGCTCTGCCTCCTAAATATGTACAAATTATCCCAAAATTAATTTGTAAATAACTAATAATTCACAACTTTTAAAGGATGGCGCAGTGACTGCTGGATTGGGTATAGGACGATATATTAAATAAAGACAGTGAGTGTGGATGCTACACAATGGGAACACAAACAAAGAGGGAATCGGAGTCTAAGGACGATATTCACAGGCGGCACAACCCACTAAACAGCATAGTGACCTATACATGACTGTTTTCGGATAAGGTCACAGGAGGTGTGAGGGTAGTTTTTTAATCTACAAATAGTAACACAAACATCCATATAACAAATAACTTTATATCTCTGCATTGTTAAAACTAATACTGGTTAAATAACTAACAGCAAAATCCAGTTTAAGTAGAGAACATCCTTTCTCAATATCTATAAAGGACTTTTCTACTATATTATATCCCTTCAAGTCCCTGCATCTATACAATTATAATACCTGACGATTTTCCAATCCATGTAGAAATCAAGGATGATTATCTAGTATAGTGCATAAATAGAATTGTATCACATTGGAATTTGCACACCACTGTAAAGTCTTTTTTTTTAAGTGCAATCAATCCGTAGTGTTTGCTTTTACACATTTTATTTCACTTGTTATTTAGGAGCGTAGTATGAATGGATACACCGGTGTATGATAATATGTATCATTTTAGAATCTAATTTTATTTGTAAGGATGAAAAAAACCTTCCCTCGATCCAACCTCCCCTTCCAACTACCACCCTATTTCCCTACTCCCTCTTGCATGAAAGCTCCTAGAAAAGCTAGTTTACGCACGTCTATCCAATTTCCTTACACTTAACTCTCTTCTTGACCCACTGCAATCTGGATTTCATTCCCATCACTCTACAGAGACAGCAATTGTCAAGGTTACCAATGACCTACATACAGCAAAATCCAAAGGCCACTTCTCTCTGCTTATCCTCCTTGACCTGTCTGCAGCCTTTGACACTGTTGACCACCCTCTTCTGCTCCAAACCCTCCAATCCTTCAGCATCTGTGACACAGCTCTCTCGTGGTTCTCTTCCTATTTGACTAACCGTACATTTAGTGTAGCCCTCTCCAGAGCATCCTCTGCCCCGTTACCACCTTCTGTTGGGGTACCTCAAGGCTCTGTCCTTGGTCCCCTTCTCTTTTCAATCTACACATCATCACTAGGTTCCTTAATAAAGTCCCATGGGTTTCAATACCATTTGTATGTTGATGACACCGAAATCTACCTCTCTGCACCAGACCTACCTCCTTCCTTACTAACCCGTGTCACTAACTGTCTTTCTCACATCTCATCTCGGATGTCCTCTCACTACATTAAGCTAAATCTCTCCAAAACTCAACTCCTTATTTCCCCCCTTCTTCCAATGTCTCCACCCCCAAAATTTCTATTAATGTTGATAATTCCATCATTACCCCTACCCCACACGCCCGATGTCTTGGGGTCACACTTGACTCAGATCTTTCCTTCACTCCTCACATTTAGTCCTTGGCTAATGTCTGCCGCTTCCACCTTAAAAACATCGCTAAAATTAGACATTTCCATACACAAGATACAACCAAGATTTTAATCCACTCTCTCATCCTTTCCCACCTCGACTACTGCAACTCCGTCCTTTCTGGTCTACCTAGCTGCCGCATAGCTCCTTTACAATCCATTATGAATGCCTCTGCCAGGCTCATCTTCCTTACTCGTTGCTCTTCATCTGCTGCGCCTCTCTGCCAATCCCTTCACTGGCTTCCTCTTGCCTCTAGGATTAAACATAAAATCCTCACTCTGACATATAAAGCTCTCAACTGCACTGCTCCCCCCTACATCTCAGAACTTGTCTCTAGATACTCTCCCTCCTGTCCCCTTCAATCAGCTCAGGATCTCCTCCTCTCCTTTTCTCTTGTAACTTCCTCACATTCCCGTTTACAGGACTTCTCCAGACTGGCCCCCATCTTGTGGAATTCCCTGCCTCGCTCCATAAGACTCTCCCCTAGTTTTAACAGCTTCAAGCACTCCCTAAAAACTCTACTATTCAGGGATGCATACAACCAACACTAACCTTTCCTAACTTAATTGCTTTCCCCTTGAACCCCTTAGAATGTAAGCCTATTGGCCCAGCTGTTTACAGATCGCATCATAAGAGCCGACTACAATAGTGAAACTCTCGGCAGGGCCCTCTACCCACTTGACCCCTACAAAAGCTATCCTGTACACCAACTATGTTTACAGCACTGCGGAATCTGTTGGCGCTCTACAAATACCTGATAATAAAATAATAATAATGAATTGCTTTTATTAGAGTAAATACTTATATTATATAGTCATTTTGTTGTCATTTTTTATTTTATTTGAATCTCAGAGGACATTATCTTATTAGGAATTTTACTCAATTTTGATAGTACATTTAAATAATATTTTGTATGAAATTTGAATATTTGATAGTTTTGTATATGCCAATATTAGCTTATGAACTTTCCTAATTAAATCAATTTTTTAGAGTAATACTAAAACCCTCTACCAGGATCATTGGATTTTTTTAGTACATATAAATCATTGACCTTATATATCTGAGCTATTTTAGGTGGATAATTTATTTTTGGTGGAACATTATATACACTTTTGGTTATTTAATATATTGTCCTATACCCAATCCAGCAGTCACTGTGCCATCCTTTAAAAGTTGTGAATTATTAGGACTTTAAATGTGTGTGTTCTCCACAGAGCTGCATCAAGAAGCAACACCACTACCACAGAGGTTGAGAGATTATTGTTGGCTCTGGAAAAGGGAGAGCAGTAGATCAGAAGCATTACCCTAAAACTCTTCATTTGCAAAACTCCTATGCAGCCCTTGCTGAATCCACCTGTGTGTTCCTCAAGCTTCTGAATCTGTAACAAGAAAGTAAAATCTATTGGTAGCTAAATCTCCAAATAAAAGAGATGCAAGGGATGTTAGATTTATTGCTGAATCTACTGCACACAAGGATGAAAATCATATTTTGAGATTTGTTAAGACAGCGAGAAAGGAAAGTGAGTTAGATGTGGAAGAGGATTTTAAATGCTTTGTTAGAAGTAATTTAAACAAGTAAAAGGGCAGCATTAATAAATCCATCTGCCCCTACAGCATGCAAAACTTGTTAATCCAAGTTCCAATTCTAGAAATTGTATTAAAAAATGTTCTTCATGCTCTGTGCACAAATGCTCACAGCTTAACTAATAAATTTTAGATATGTGCAATTCGTTTCGGATCGATTCGGAAATTCGGAAAATTCATCAAATTCGGAGATTCGGATCGAACCAAATTTCCAAATTAAAATACTGCCGAATTTACTGAATAAATCCGAATTAGTTCGGATTTATTCTGTAAATTAGGATGGCCATGGATTACACTAGTATTGTACAGTATATTAGGTTATATCACTCTGCTATGGGTTACACCTAATATACAGTACATAATACTAGTCTAATACACGGCACACATACCGAAATTCCGAATTTCCGAACCGAATCCAGCCGAATTTTTTCTAATCCGAATGAATCCGAAACGAATCCGAAACGAATTCATTCAAAGTTTTCCGAATTCGAATCGATCCGAAACAAAATTCGAAAAACTCTGAATCGATCCGAACCGAAACAAATTTTTCGATCATGCACATATCTATAAATTATGTTAACTCACATCAACAGGAAACTTGGATTTAGTAGCTATAACACAATGATTCTCAAGACTGTGACATAATTATACCTGGATACAAGTTATTTAAAAATAAACTAGAAGGAAAGAAAGAACGAGGAGTTGCTCTGTATAAAGAAAATATAAAGGTTACTGAAATCACAGGAACTAGAGAAGCACAGAGGCAAAAAAAAAGTTTATTTAGTCTGGAAGATTTTTTTTCGATATTGGATTTGGATTTGTTATCATTATTAACATTGGGAACAACAAATATATAAACTAATTTTAACAAACATCTAACATAAGTTGTTTTAATTTTTGAAATTCTATCTTTCAATGGTATGAGAACATACAAATCACTGATTACATTTAAGATAATGATGGACAGAGGCACACAACTGGACATTCCAATAGCTTTAGTCAAAGTGATTGATAATGTCTGAGCATCCCATAGTCTCCCACCTTCTTATGCTAGGTTAAGGCTTGATTGGACAAACCTATTTGACTAAAATCCAATATTAGTGCCTGACTGGCTGTCCCTAAAATTTATCATTAGTTATACTATGTTAATTTTGGACAGGGGACAATGGACACATAAGTGGTCATAACCCTTGTACATCATTACAAACAAACAGCTAGATTACAAGTTTTGCTGTAACAGGGGTGCGGTGCTAACTTGAACGTCATTCTCACCGCTCACTTTCCTGCAGCACTGGTATTATGGGTTTTTATCAACACCGCGTTAACAGGCAAGAAGTGAGCGTAGAGCAAAATTGAGCTCCACACTGCACTCCAATAACAGCGCTGCTTAAGTGAGTGGTGACCTGGTTATACGTGCTCGTGCACGATGTCACCATAAACATCAATAGGGAGAGCCGGCTGAGAAAAAGTCTAACACCTGCAAAAAAGCAGCGTAAAACTCAGTAAAGCAGCCCCATTGATTCCTATGGGGAAACACATTTTATGTTTACAACTAACACCCTAAAATGAACCCTGAGTCTAAACACCCCTAATCTTACACTTATTAACCCCTAATCTGCCGCCCCCGACATCGCCGATGCCTACATTTTATTTATTAACCCGCCACCTAGCCGCCACCTATTATATAACTAGGTAGAATAGTTACTAAATAGTTATTAACTATTTAATAACTACCTAGCTAAAATAAATTCAAATTTACCTGTAAAATAAAACCTAACCTAAGTTTCACTAACACCTAACTATACACTACAATTAAATAAATTACCTAAATAAAATACAATGAAATAAATCAAATACAATTAGCTAAATTACAAAAAAAATCAAACACTAAATTACAGAAAATAAAACACAAATTACAAGATCTTTAAACTAATTACACCTAATCTAATAGCCCTATCAAAATAAAAAAGCCCACCCAAAATAAAAAAAAACCCTAGCCTAACCTAAACTACCAATAGCCCTTAAAATGGCCTTTTGCGGGGCATGGCCCCCAAGAAATAAGCTTTTTTAGCTGTAAAAAAAAATACACACAACCCCCCAACAGTAAAACCCACCACCCACACAACCAACCCCCCAAATAAAAGCCTAACTGAAAAAACTAAGCTCCCCATTGCCCTGAAAAGGGCATTTGGATGGGCATTGCCCTTAAAAGGGCATTTAGCTCTATTGCGGCCCAAAGCCCTAACCTAAAAATAAAACCAACCCAATACACCCTTAAAAAATCCTAACACTAACCCCCGAAGATCCACTTACCGGGAGAAGTCTTCATCCAAGTGGCAAGATGTCCTCAACAAAGCCAGCAGAAGTGGTCCTCCAGACGGGCATATGTCTTCATCCAGACAGCATCTTCTATCTTCATCCTTCCGACATGGAGCAGGTCCATCTTCAAGACATCCGGCAAGGAGCATCCTCTTCCAACGACGACTACCCGACGAATGAAGGTACCTTTAAGTGATGTCATCCAAGATGGCGTCCCTTAGATTCCGATTGGCTGATAGAATTCTATTAGCCAATCGGAATTAAGGTTGAAAAAATCCTATTGACTGATGCAATCAGCCAATAGGATTGAGCTTGCATTCTATTGGCTGATTTGAACAGCCAATAGAATGCAAGCTCAATCCTATTGGCTGATCCAATCAGCCAATAGCATTGAACTTTAATCCTTTTGGCTGATTGCATCAGCCAATAGGATTTTTTCAACCTTAATTCCGATTGGCTGATAGAATTCTATCAGCCAATCGGAATCTAAGGGACGCCATCTTGGATGAAGTCACTTAAAGGTACCTTCATTTGTCGGGTAGTTGTCATTGGAAGAGGATGCTCCGCTCTGGATGTCTTGAAGATGGACCCGCTCCGCGTCGGAAGGATGAAAATAGAAGATGCCATCTGAATGAAGACTTCTGCCCATCTGGAGGACCACTTCTGCCCATCTGGAGGATCACTTCTGCCGCTTGGATGAGGACTTCTTGCTGCTTGAATGAAGACTTCTCCCAGTAAGTGGATCTTCGTGGGTTAGTGTTAGGATTTTTTAAGGGTGTATTGGGTGGGTTTTATTTTTAGGTTAGGGCTTTGGGCCGCAATGGAACTAAATGCCCTTTTAAGGGCAATGGGGAGCTTAGTTTTTTTTTAGTTAGGGTTTTATTTGGGGGGTCGGTTGTGTGGGTGGTGGGTTTTACTGTTGGGGGGTTGTGTGTATTTTTTTTACAGGTAAAAGAGCCGATTTCTTTGGGGCAATGCCCCGCAAAAGGCCCTTTTAAGGGCTATTGGTAGTTTAGGTTAGGCTAGGTTTTTTTTATTTTGGGTGGACTTTTTTAATTCGATAGGGCTATTAGATTAGGTGTAATTAGTTTAAAGATCTTGTAATTTGTTTTTCATTTTCTGTAATTTAGTGTTTTTTTGTAATTTAGCTAATTGTATTTGATTTATTTAATTGTATTTAATTTAGGTAATTTATTTAATTGTAGGGTTAGGTTAGTTGTTAGTGTAACTTATGTTAGGTTTTATTTTACAGGTAAATTTGTATTTATTTTAGCTAGGTAGTTATTAAATAGTTAACAACTATTTAGTAACTATTCTACCTAGTTAAAATAAATACAAACTTGACTGTAAAATAAAAATAAACCCTAAGCTAGATACAATGTAACTATTAGTTATTATATTGTAGCTAGCTTAGGGTTTATTTTACAGGTAAGTATTTAGTTTTAAATAGGAATAATTTAGTTAATGATAGGAATTTTATTTAGATTTATTTAAATTATATTTAAGTTAGGGGCTGTTAGGGTTAGTGTTAGAGTTAGGTTTAGGGGTTAATAAATTTAGAATAGTGGCAGCAACGTTGGGGGAGGCAGATTAGGAGTAAATAAATGTAGGCAGGTAGAAGCAATTCTAGGGGCAGCAGATTAGGGGTTAATAATATTTAACTAGTGTTTGTGAGGTGGAGTGCGGCAGTTTAGGGGTTAATATGTTTATTCTAGTGGCTGCGATGTCCGGAGCAGCAGATTAGGGGTTAATATTTTTATTGCACCCTCCTTAAATAAATAACACAACACAAGGGTTTATTTGCAAGTTAAAAAAGTTTGTATATTAATACATTTATAATTAATAAATAATTACATATACAAAATAAACACTGAGACACACATAAAAGACAACACATGGCCCCCTCACACAACCCTAAAAGTGACTAAGCCGGCCAATAATCATATACGCTCAAAACGCCATTAAAGGGCCACTGTAAGTAAATATTTTCTATGCCTGTTACTAACTAACTACCCCAAATACGCTTTTTATCAATAGTTGTCTGCAAATTAGATGGCTAGATTTAGAGTTCTGCGGCCAAAGGGGTGCGTTAGCTACGCATGCTTTTTTCCCCCCCGCACCTTTTAAATACCGCTGGTATTTAGAGTTCACAGAAGGGCTGCGTTAGGCTCCAAAAAAGGGAGCGTAGAGCATATTTACCGCCACTGCAACTCTAAATACCAGCGTTGCTTACGGACGCGGCCAGCTTCAAAAACGTGCTCGTGCACGATTCCACCATAGAAAACAATGGGGCTGTTTGAGCTGAAAAAAAAGCAGTGTTCAGCTCCTAACGCAGCCCCATTGTTTCCTATGGGGAAACACTTCCTAAGTCTGCACCTAACACTCTAACATGTACCCAGAGTCTAAAAACCCTTAAACTTACACTTATTAACCCCTAACACCGCCGACCCCTATGTTATATTTATTAACCCCTAATCTGCCGCCCCCGCTATCGCTGACCCCTGCATATTATTATTAACCCCTAATCTGCCGCTCCGTACACCGCCGCAACCTACGTTATACCTATGTACCCCTAATCTGCTGCCCCTAACACCGCTGACCCCTATATTATATTTATTAACCCCTAATCTGCCGCCACGAACGTCGCCTCCACCTACCTACAATAATTAACCCCTAATCTGCCAACCGGATCTCATTGCTACTCTAATAAATGTATTAACCCCTAAAGCTAAGTCTAACCCTAACACTAACACCCTCCCTAAGTTAAATATAATTTAAATCTAACGAAATAAATTAACTCTTATTAAATAAATTATTCCTATTTAAAGCTAAATACTTACCTGTAAAATAAACCCTAATATAGCTACAATATAAATTATAATTATATTGTAGCTATTTTAGGATTAATATTTATTTTACAGGCAACTTTGTATTTATTTTAACCAGGTACAATAGCTATTAAATAGTTAATAACTATTTAATAGTTACCTAGTTAAAATAATTACCAAATTACCTGTAAAATAAATCCTAACCTAAGTTACAATTAAACCTAACACTACACTATCAATAAATAAATTAAATAAACTACCTACAAATAAATACAATGAAATAAACTAACTAAAGTACAAAAAATAAAAAAGAACTAAGTTACAAAAAATAAAAAAATATTTACAAACATTAGAAAAATATTACAACAATTTTAAACTAATTACACCTACTCTAAGCCCCCTAATAAAATAACAAAGACCCCCAAAATAAAAAAATGCCCTACCCTATTCTAAATTAAAAATGTGCAAAGCTCTTTTACCTTACCAGCCCTGAAAAGGGCCTTTTGCGGGGCATGCCCCAAAGAATTCAGCTCTTTTGCCTGTAAAAAAAAACATACAATACCCCCCCAACATTACAACCCACCACCCACATACCCCTAATCTAACCCAAACCCCCCTTAAATAAACCTAACACTAAGCTCCTGAAGATCTTCCTACCCTATCTTCACCACGCCGGGTTCACCGATCGATCCAGAAGAGCCTCCGATGTCTTGATCCAAGCCCAATCGGGGGCTGAAGATGTCCATGATCCGGCTGAAGTCTTTAACCAAGCGGGAGCTGAAGAGGTCCATGATCGGGCTGAAGTCTTCTATCAAGCGGCATCTTCTTTCTTCCTGATCCATGTTCATCCCGCCGACGCAGAACATCCATCTTCACCGACGACTTCCCGACGAATGACGGTTCCTTTAAGGGACGTCATCCAAGATGGCGTCCCTCGAATTCCGATTGGCTGATAGGATTCTATCAGCCAATCGGAATTAAGGTAGGAAAATTCTGATTGGCTGATGGAATCAGCCAATTAGAATCAAGTTCAATCCGATTGGCTGATCCAATCAGCCAATCAGATTGAGCTCGCATTCTATTGGCTGTTCCGCCAAAAAAGAACTAAGTTACAAAAAATAAAAAATATTTACAAACATTAGAAAAATATTACAACAATTTTAAACTAATTACACCTACTCTAAGTCCCCTAATAAAATAACAAAGACCCCCAAAATAAAAAAATGCCCTACCCTATTCTAAATTAAAAAAGTTCAAAGCTCTTTTACCTTACCAGCCCTGAAAAGGGCCATTTGCGGGGCATGCCCCAAATAATTCAGCTCTTTTGCCTGTAAAAAAAAAACATACAATACCCCCCCAACATTACAACCCACCACCCACATACCCCTAATCTAACCCAAACCCCCCTTAAATAAACCTAACACTAAGCCCCTGAAGATCTTCCTACCTTATCTTCACCATGCCAGGTTCACCGATCCGTCCTCCGAAGTCTTGATCCAAGCCTCCGAAGTCTTCATCCAAGCCCAAACGGGGGCTGGCGATCAATAATCCGGCTGAAGTCTTCTATCAAGCGGCAGCTGAAGAGGTCCAGAAGAGGCTCCAAAGTCTTCATCCTATCCGGGAAGAAGAGGAGATCCGGACCGGCAACCATCTTGATCCAAGCGGCATCTTCTATATTCATCCGATGACGAACGGCTCCATCTTGAAGACCTCCAGCGCGGATCCATCCTCTTCTTCCGACGTCCAACTGAAGAATGAAGGTTCCTTTAAGGGACGTCATCCAAGATGGCGTCCCTCGAATTCCGATTGGCTGATAGGATTCTAGCACAGTAGTTAAGAGCTTTATAAACCGGCATTAGCCCAGAAAGCTCTTAACTACTGACTTTTTTCTGCGGCTGGAGTTTTGTCGTTAGATTTCTAATGCTCACTTCAGCCATGACTCTAAATACTGGCGTTAGAAAGATCCCATTGAAAAGATAGGATACGCAATTGGCGTAGGGGGATCTGCGGTATGGAAAAGTCGCGGCTGCAAAGTGAGCGTTAGACCCTTTTCTGACTGACTCCAAATACCAGCGGGCGGTAAAAACCAGCGTTAGGAGCCTCTAACGCTGGTTTTGACGGCTACCGCCAAACTCTAAATCTAGGCCTAAGTGTTTTCCAAACCCACTCCGTGGGTATCCTTTGCTCTGTACCAATCCGTTTACAATACCTAGGTTTCAAAATGGCGCTTTAAACACAAAGTTATTGGTTTAAGTATTTTGAACATGCAGTGCTAAAAATAGTGGGCAGGATAACGTGACATCATCGGCGAATAAAAGATATAACTTTTAGAACGTTATGAAACTTTGTTTTGGAGAAAATATAGGTCAGTAGGTTTTAATTAATGTTTATTAACTTTAATATGTTAGTTGTTTAGTTTAAAAATTATAACAGAAAGTTTTCTTTTAACTGAAATGCCAAATGTCATTCAATTAGTGCAGGTAGTGAAATACTTGCAATCTTGTATCTTAATATGTATACTTGATGGTTCGATGAATTGTATCAGAAACAGAAGTATCAATGATCAGTTCATACGTCACGATTTGTATCATATAGCAGCAGTTGCAGCATGCAAAGCAAGATAGCAAGGAGCAAATAGCAAGTTGATCAGTGGACATTAAAGCATGTAATTTGTTATCCCAGTGTAACTGCTGAATAGCGATTACCATAAACAAACAAATGGTCAGTTTGTGAGTCACAGTTCATCTCATATAATGAAATAGCAGTAACAGCATGCAAAATAAGTATAGAGCAGCAAGTTGATCATGTTATGTTAAGCTGTCGGTTAATCATGAATTAAGTGCCACCACGCATGCAAAGTTACTTAAAGAGAGTAAATGAAACTCTCCCGCTATAACCCTGTGTGGGATATCCACATGAGTACTGTTGGAATGGAGATGAAGTAAATGTTCGTAATTGATATCTGTTTAACAGACAGACAGGTGATTATACTATATCCAGGAGGCTTGCTGACCCATCTGTGTAACCTCTCCTTACTGATGAATGTTTAGATAATGGATGTTCAACTCACTTCTCCTCCACACAGGATAATGTAAAAAGATAGCGGGTATGAGTGGGGGGGATCCCACGGTTGTAGTGATGTGCACCGACGCGTCCTTCTGCGCGTTTTGCTCCGTAGCAGAACAGCAAGGAGCTTCTTCCAGGTGATATCACAGTGCTCTGAATGGTTCCTCTTATTGGATGAAAAGATCATGTGATGTATGCGTCATTGGTTCACTAAAAGCATTTGAGCGGCACTTGTTTAATTGTTATTTCTATTTGCAAAATCCATAATTATGCTTCATATGAATTATACATATCTTTTCAAACAAGCACATACACCTCAAAAATGGGACAAGATGGACAACAAAAACGAAAAATCCAATATTCATTACTAAATGGTGATCTGTGTCATTTAATGCTTTAAACAATATAATAAATAAACCATTTTTAAATAAAATTAAATTTTTAATATATTGGGGCGGGGGGGGGGGTGTACTGATCCCAGAGCAGCCCAAGTACCCAAGAACAGTGAAATTGTGAACAGAGGAGTGAACAGAGGAGAGTACAACATAGTACAATGGATGAATATAGTGTCCTAGCCGTATGTATTATTAATCAATACTTTGATCAATTTTTAGATAAAAAAGAGGCAAACTCTAATTTTTCGTTTAATCCTGTAGGAGATAAGGTTTTTAAGGTAAACATTCACCTTGTCTCCTTTTGCAGCAGGATGGTATCGCTGTTACCACCTCGTCTATGCTGCTTGACCTGTTTAATACCTATAAATTCCAAACTGTCCAATTTAGATTCATGAAACTGTGCAAAATGCCTACCAATTGGACTGTCAATCTTTAAATTTTAATGTCATCCCTATGCTCATAAATACGTGTTCTAAACTCCCTATAGGTTTTTCCGATATAGAAGCATGGGCATGAACATTATAGCAGATAAATAACTCCAGTAGTGGAGAAATTAATGAAAGATTTTATTCAAAAAGTTTTACCAGTAGTTGTCTCAAAAGTTTTGGTTCTTTTAAAAAAAGAGCATGCTATACAGTGGTTGCACCGAGTGCATCCCACTATGTTCTGTGCTTGATCCGTTAGCCAATCTTTCTGTTTTGTCTTCACAAATTCACTTTTTACCAGAAGGTCTTTAAGATTACTTGCCCTCCATGCGGTCATTGAAGGATACTGTCCTACAGAATCAAAGAGATTGTTATCCTGGGACAGCAAGTACCAGCTTTTACTTAGTATTACTCTCAATTGTTTCCAATGTGAGTTGTACTTAGTAATAAATCTTATTTTACTGTCCTCTATTAGCCGGTCCCTCTGACCATAGAAAAGGTCTCGTCTGTCTTGAATCTTAGCCTTATACTTTGCTCTTTTCACTGCTCTTTTCGAATAACCTCTTTCATAAAATCTCTCTGACATTTCTTTGGCTTGTTTATTAAAGGTATGATACAGGTTCTACGTAAACATAGGAATTGGCCATAAGGGATCCCTGTTTTTAAATTTTCAGGGTGATGGCTACTTCCCAGCAGTACACTATTCGAGGCCACTTTCTTTCTATACATTTCGGTATGAATTTGATCTTTATCCTTACTGATCAAGAGGTCCAGGAAGCTAATACTGTGGTTATCACTAGTACAGGAGAGGAAAATATTAAAACTGTTTTGATTTAAGATACGTACAAATTCCTGCAATTCAGTACTTGATCCTTCCTACAGTATTAGAATATCGTCAATGTACCTGATCCATAGGGACACATGTGCATCCACCCACGCAGCCAGATCTCAAAATACCACCTGGTTCTCCCAAAGACCCAGGTGTAGGCAGGCGTAGGCGGGTGCACACGTTGCCCCCATGGCGGTACCACGGACGTGTTTGTAATATCTTCCATCAAACATGAAGATATTATTGTTAAGTACAAAATCCAAAAACTTAGTCACAAATTTGGTATGTCTATCAAAATCATATCCTCAGGTTTTTAAGAAATTTTCACACACTTGTATTCCTACCTCGTGTGGTATCGATGAATATAAGGATTCAACGTCCAGAGAGACAAGTAAGGTATTTTCAGAGACAGAGACCCCATCCAGTTTTTTAATTACGTCTATGGAATCTTGTGTGAAAGTCTGTAATTCAGACACAAAAGTCTGTAAAAAAGAATACACATATATACTTATGCCCTCTGTAGGTCCCCCTATCCCCAAAATGATGGGGCATCCTGGGAGTTTTGTTGCAGATTTATGCAATTTGGGTATCCAGTAAAAAACTGGAACTTTTTGGTTTGTCATTATAGAGGAAACAAAATTCTTGCCCTGTTAGTAAACCTTCCCTCCTTGCATCATTTAACAAGAATAGTAACTCATTATGTGAATTAAAAAAGGCATCTTGAGTAACTTTCTGATATTGTTCTACAATTGCCAACTGGTGATTTGCTTCTTCCATATAATATTTTTGATCCAAGATTACTACATTTCCCCCCTTGTCGGCCGGTTTAAGGACCAACTCTTTATGTCTCATTAGTTCATTAAGTGCCAATCGTTCTTTGGGGGTTAGGTTATCATTTACAATACCCGTGAGTTGTATCTGTTCAATTTCATTAGAAACATTTTAACAAAAGTTGCTATACTAGGTAAAGTGGAAGGTGGGCATATATGTGGACTTTTTCTTAAAGCCTGTTTTCAGTTTTATCTCTGTCCTAGTCTCAGTGTTCTGATCATTAAGTAAATGTATGTAAATTGCTTCCCTATCCTCTTGGTTAATTAAATCAATGGTTGTTCTCGGGTGTCATAATTTTCTTAAGTGCTAGTTTCCGGGCAAAGAGATGGAGATCTTTGACCACCTCAAAAGTATCCAAATTAGAGCTGGGACAGAAACTCAATCCTTTTTCCAATATTTTAATGTGTTGTAGATTTAGGTTAAAAATTGAGAGGTTTACTATATTGCTACAGGTAGAAGGGGGTTCACCTAAAAGTGATAATGGTTTTTACTGGATACCCAAATTGCATAAATCTGCAACAAAACCCCCAGGATGCCCCATCATTTTGGGGATAGGGGGACCTACAGAGGGCATAAGTATATATGTGGATTCTTTTTTACAGACTTTTGTGTCTGAATTACGGACTTTCACACAAGATTCCATAGACGTAATTAAAAAACTGGATGGGGTCTCTGTCTCTGAAAATACCTTACTTGTCTCTCTGGACGTTGAATCCTTATATTCATCGATACCACACAAGGTAGGAATACAAGCGTGTGAAAATTTCTTAAAAACCTGAGGATATGATTTTGATAGACATACCAAATTTGTGACTAAGTTTTTGGATTTTTTACTTAACAATAATATCTTCATGTTTGATGGAAGATATTACAAACAAGTCTGTGGTACCGCCATGGGGGCAACGTGTGCACCCGCCTACGCCTGCCTACACCTGGGTCTTTGGGAGAACCAGGTGGTATTTTGAGATCTGGCTGCGTGGGTGGATGCACATGTGTCCCTATGGATCAGGTACATTGACGATATTCTAATACTGTAGGAAGGATCAAGTACTGAATTGCAGGAATTTGTACATATCTTAAATCAAAACAGTTTTAATTTTCCTCACCTGTACTAGTGATAACCACAGTATTAGCTTCCTGGACCTCTTGATCAGTAAGAATAAAGATCAAATTTATACCGAAGTGTATAGAAATAAAACGGCCTTGAATAGTATACTGCTTGGAAGTAGCCATCACCCTGAAAATTTAAAAAGAGGGATCCCTTATGGCCAATTCCTCCATTTACGTAGAACCTGTTCAGACCTTCATATCTTTAATAAACAAGCCAAAGAAATGTCAGAGACATTTTATGAAAGAGGTTATTCGAAAAGAGCAGTGAAAAGAACAAAGTATAAGGCTAGATTCAAGACAGACGAGACCTTTTACATGGTCAGAGGGACCGGCCAAAAGAGGACAGTAAAATAAGATTTATTACTAAGTACAACTCACATTGGAAAAAATTGAGAGCAATACTAAGTAAAAGCTGGTACTTGCTGTCCCAGGATAACAATCTCTTGGATTCTGTAGGACAGTATCCTTCAATGACCGCATGGAGGGCAAGTAATCTTAAAGACCTTCTGGTAAAAAGTGAATTTGTGAAGACAAAACAGAAAGATTGGCTAACGGATCAAGCACAGAACATAGTGAGATGCACTCTGTGAAACCACTGTGTAGCCTGCTCTTTTGTTAAAAGAACCAAAACTTTTGAGACAACTACTGGTAAAACTTTTTGAATAAAATCTTTCATTAATTGCTCCACTACTGGAGTTATTTATCTGCTATAATGTTCATGCCCATGCTTCTATTTAGGAAAAACCTATAGGGAGTTTAGAACACGTATTTATGAGCATAGGGATGACATTAAAAATTTAAAGATTGACAGTCCAATTGGTAGGCACTTTGCCCAGTTCCATGAATCTAAATTGGACAGTTTGGAATTTATAGGTATTAAACAGGTCAAGCAGCATAGACGAGGTGATAACATCAATACCATCCTGCTGCAAAAGGAGACAAGGTGGATGTTTAACTTAAAAACCTTGTCTCCTACAGGATTAAATGAAAAATTAGAGTTTGCTTCTTTTTTACCTAAAAATTGATCAAAATATCGATTAATAATACAAATGGCTTGGACACTATATTCGCCCATTGTACTATGTTGTATCCTCCTCTGAGAGAAGAACAAAATTTCACTGTTTTTGGGTACTTGGGCTGCTCTGGGAGCAGTACGAAAAAAAAACCTGCCCCAATATATTAAAAATTAAAAATTACATTTTATTTAAAAAGGGTTTATTTATTATATTGTTTAAAGCATTAAAGGACACAGATCACCATTTAGTAATAAATATAGGATTTTTGTATTGGGAAATATAGTATTAGTATCATATTAGATTTTTTTTTTGTGTGTGTTTTTGTTGTCCGTCTTGTCCCGTTTTAAAAGAGAAAATAGTTAAAATCATTGAAGCTATTTTCCTGAAAGTATTTAACTTCAATGCTTTAATTAGCCCACCTACCTCATTTGTACGGACATATAATTGTTTTAACAAATAAATATTTATATCTATAGCCACTTCCCATCAAATGGTCTAACTGCATTGGGAAGCTAGCCCTGTGGTAAGTTGCTTCCTGTATGAATACTTAAGAGATTATTTTTAAATTCAGATGGTTCCACAAATCAATCAATAAATAAAATAGAACATTTTCCTACACAAGGAGAGCAGGAAATAGCTATGTAATCTTTTAGTCAAAATTGTCAATTTTAAATGGTTAACATATGTAGGAAACACAAGAAATCACTCATATGTGAAATGGAAATTGTTGGGCCGTCACACTAAGCATTTTTCAGTATGTAAATCTTGGAATGTCTCTTAACATGTTCAGCATGGCAACATCGTGGGGCATCCAGCTGGGAAAAGAACAAACTTTATAAAGAAAACTTAAAGACCTCTTTTATAAAGAAATAAAATATCTCTCTTAGATGATTTTGAGACATCCAATTATACCATTCATTTAATTAAAAAAATACCTTGTAATATTAAAATTGGAACACAATAGTGTGAAAGCCGAGAGGGCTAAATTGAAAAGCATGAATAAAGTATGTAACGAGGCCTGGGGTATAGAAAATGCTAAGAAATGATATCCTAGAGCAATCCACTGACAAAAATGTCAATCATAAGGCATCATAATATTCTGGTTTCATAACATTACAATGGTCTGTTGATACTTAAGCTAAGAATATTCTGGTCTTTCTTGAAAGACCAAATGCAAGTAAAGTCTGGTCAATTTCCACTAATTAAAATATTTATCTGAAATACAATTTCCTATTATGATTTGGATTTGTGTTTAAGGTTAAATAGCAATAAACAATCCAGAAAACATGCTGTATTTTCAACCACTAGATTTTTAAATTTGCAGCTGTATTTATCTAACTCAATCTGGATTTTGTCTCTAAAACTTAACAAAGACTAAATTCAAGCATTCTCATATGTGAGAAACGTAGCACACAATATACAATTATCAAATATCTAATTTTTACCTAAATTCCTAAATAAATTAAAACAATTACTACTTGGATTAAAATTAGAAACACATTTGTTTGAGTGCAGATGAATTCATATATATATATATATATATATATATATATATATATATATATATATATATATATATATATATAAAATTTATTTCAAATTCTTCAGCAACTGCTTTATTTTGAGATGCATATTTCTTTTCGATGCTTAAGATTAAACAGTGGCCTATATTGTAAATGTTTAGATGGTATGATATGTTGTACATAAACTATATAAATCCTGCAAATTCTCAGCAGACAAGTCCTATTTTATTTGTAATATAACAATACCCTGCCTTATTCTACTAGTGGCAGTCAAAGCTAAGTCATATTAAACTTGCGTCAAGATCATAACAAACTCTTAATTATAAGGAAGTGCTCTTAAAATATGTTTAAAAGTTTTACAAATGATTTAACAGAATATATGAAGTTATTTTTAATGGCTACATTTAATAACCCCTTGGAAGTTCATGGGTATCCTTAGTTTAGATTTTACTTCAATAAATCTATATATATGTATGTATATATATATATATATATATATATTTATATATATATATATATATATATATATATATATATATATATATATATATATATATATATATATATATAGAACAGGAAATATATATATCTATATATCAAGAGCATAATTTCATTAACATATTTTTTATGAGAGTCTGCACAAAATTTATTATCAAATAATGCTTTGAGCGTTAAGCAAATTTGTTGCGAGCATCTTATAATGGACTAGCTTACGAGTGACGTTCTAACTTTTGAGTACGAGCAATATTGTTAAATCGCGATATACATTCATCCGGTTAGCGCGACTTGAGAGCTCTCGTAAAGGGTAGGGGAAGACATTTTTTTATTTGTAAAGTAAAACAATGCCCCTACTGCAATTCTCAGGACTTCTGTGCTGCATTCGCCGGGACCAATACGCTCACCTAACATCGCCTAACATCGTGGCCACGGACCTGAATACGCTCTCCATATTTATAAAAAAAAACTGTCAAAAAGCCGTGCACCGAGTACGGGGCAATGAGCAGCGGACTGTTGTTAACTAACAGTCATCGATCTCGCTGCTATTCGGCTTTTTCCCAACTTTATTTATACCCTGTCACTAAACACTGCCACTATACTAAAATGTTTACCCCCAATCCCGCCACTCCTGGACCCTGCTGCAACTAAATAAAGTTATTAACCCCTATCCCGCCGCTCCCAGAGCCCACCGCAACTATAATAAAGTTATTAACCCCTATCCCGCGTCTCCCGGAGCCCACCGCAACTATAATAAAGTTAAGCTATTAACCCCTAAACTTAACAACCCTCTAAATTTACATTAAATATTAACTCACCCCTATCTTATAATAAATTTAAACTTACCTTTAGAATTAAATTAAACTATTAATTAACCTACCCTATTATACTACAATTACATTAAACTATATTAAACTATTAATTAACCTACCCTAACTATTATACTAAAATTACATTAAACTTTATTAAACTATTAATTAATCTACCCTAAGTATTAGACTAAAATTACATTAAACTATATTAAACTATATTAAACTATTAATTAACCTACTCTATTATACTAAAATTACATTAAACTAACAATTAAATTAACTATATAACATATTTAAACACCTAACCCTACTCAAGTTATTTAAATCTGCTATAAAGAATTACTAAGTTACAAAAAATAAAAAACACTAAGTTACACAAAATAAAAAACACTGTTACAAAAAATAAAAAATAAATGATCAAATATTTAAACAAATTACAGCTAATATAACAGCCCTATCAAAATAAAAAAGACCCACCAAAATAAAAAAAAAACTAGCCTACAATAAACTACCAATGGCCCTTAAAAGGGCCTTTTACGGGGCATTGCCTCAAAGAAATCAGCTATTTTACCTGTAAATAAAAATACAAATACCCCCAACAGTAAAACCCACCACCCACACAACCAAACCCCTCAACTAAAAACCTATCTAAAAAAACCTAAGCTCCCCATTGCCCTGAAAAGGGAATTTGGATGGGCATTGCCCTTAAAAGGGCATTTAGCTCTTTTTCCGCCCAAACCCTAGTCTAGAAATAAAACCCACCCAATAAACCCTAAAAAAAACTAACACTAACCCCCGAAGATCCACTTACAGTTTTTGAAGACCGGACATCCATCCTCAACGAAGCGGAAGAAGTCCTCAGCGAAGCCGGCAGAAGTCTTCATCCAGACGGCATCTTCTATCTTCATCTATCCGGCGTGGAGCAGCTCCATCTTCAAGACATCTGGCGTTGAGCATTCTCTTCTTACGACGTCTTTTGAAGAATGATGTTTCCCTTTAAATGACATCATCCAAGATGGCGTCCCTTACATTCTGATTGGCTGATAGAATTGAGCTTGCATTCTATTGGCTGATCGGATCAGCCAATAGGATGAAAGCTCAATCCTATTGGCTGATTGCAACAGTCAATAGGATTTTTTCCACCTTAAATCCGATTGGCTGATAGAATTCTATCAGCCAATCGGAATGTAAGGGACGCCATCTTGGATGACGTCATTTAAAGGGAAACATCATTCTTCAGAAGACGTCATAAGAAGAGAATGCCCCGTGCCGGATGTCTTGAAGATGGAGCTGCTCCGCACCGGATGGATGAAGATAGAAGATGCCAGCTTGGATGAAGACTTCGGCCCGCTTGGATGAAGGCTTCTGCCAGCTTTGCTGAGGACTTCTGCTGCTTCATTGAGGATGGATGTCCGGTCTTCAAAAACTGTAAGTGGATTTTCGGGGGTTAGTGTTAGGTATCTTAAAGGGTTTATAGGGTGGGTTTTATTTTTAGATTAGGGTTTGGGCGGAAAAAGAGCTAAATGCCCTTTTTAAGGGCAATGCCCATCCAAATGCCCTTTTCAGGGCAATGGGGAGCTTAGGTATTTTTAGTTTTTTAAAATTTTTTAGTATTTTTAGTTTTTATTTGGGGGGTTGGTTGTTTGGGTGTTGTGTTTTACTTTTGGGGGGTTATTTGTATTTTTATTTACAGGTAAAAGAGCTGATTTCTTTGGGGCAATGTCCCGCAAAAGGCCCTTTTAAGGGCCATTGGTAGTTTATTGTAGGCTAGGGTTTTTTATTTTGGGGAGGCTTTTTTATTTTGATAGGGCTCTTATATTAGGTGTAATTAGTTTAAATATTTGATAATTTATTTTTTATTTTGTGCAACTTAGTGTTTTTATTTTTTGTAACTTAGTTGTTATTTTATTGTAACTTAGTAGTTTTTAAATGTAGATTTAAATAATTTGAGTAGGGTTAGCTGTATAAATATGTAATTGTTAGTTTAATGTAATTTTAGTATAATTGGGTAGGTTAATGAATAGTTTAATATAGTTTAATGTAATTTTAGTCTAATAGTTAGGGTAGATTAATTGTTTAATTTAGTTTAATGTAATTTTAATATAATAGTTAGGGTAGGTTAATTAATAGTTTAATATAGTTTAATTTAATTCTAAAGGTAAGTTTAAATTTATTATAAGATAGGGATGAGTTAATGTTTAATGTAAAGTTATCGGGAGCGGCAGAATAGGAGTTAATAACTTTATTTAGTTGATGCCGGGTCTGGGAGCGACAGAATAGGGGTTAATAACATTATGTAGGTGTCGGCGATGTCGGGGGCGGCAGATTAGGGGTGTTTAGACTCTGGGTTTATGTTAGGTATAAATGTTACTTTTATTCTAGAATAGAAATCAATGGGATATCTGGCAGCATCGAACATAAGCTTTCACTGCTTTCAGACTCCCATTGATTCCTATGGCATCCGCGGCCTCCAGGGTGGCAGATTGAAAACCAGGTACGCTGGGCCGGAATAGTGGCGAGCGTACCTGTTAGGAGTTTGATAACTTGCAAAAGTTGTCAGATAGTGCCGAATTTGTATTCGGAACATCTGTAATGACGTAAGCATCGATCTGTGTCGGACTGAGACCGGCGGATCGTATGTTACGTCACAAATTTCAACTTTTGCCAGTCTGTAGGCTTTGATAAATGAGGCGAATCAGGCTTACCACAATTACGTTGCGGAAATCCAGAGTATTTGCTGTTGACGGCTTGATAAATAGGCCTCATTGTGTAACAAGTTATTGCTTTCAGCTCTTAGATCAGTGCAAGTGTTTCTGGTTTACTTTTCTGCGCAAGTGATTTTGTATGTACAGTCCTGGCCAAAAGTTTTGAGAATGACGCAAATATTAATTTTCACAAAGTCTGCTGCCTCAGTTTTTATGATGGCAATTTGCATATACTCCAGAATGTTATGAAGAGTGATCAGATCAATTGAAATTAATTGCACAGTACCTCTTTGCAATAAACTTTTCAACTGCATTTCAGCCCTGCCACAAAAGGACCGGCTGACATCATGTCAGTAAATCTCTCGTTAACCCCTTAAGCACCAGGCATTTCAGACAAAAAACTTCCCCAAAAGACCAGAGCATTTTTAGCATTTTTGCCATCACTACATTTAAACAGAACTAGAGCCTTTTTTTATATTTAACTATCAAAACTATATCTTTTTTTTTAGTAGACAACCAAAAGTATTGATCTAGGCCCATTTTGGTATATTTCATGCCACCATTTCACCGCCAAATACAATAAAAAAAATCGCAAACTTTTTCACAATTTTAGGTTTCTCACTGAAATTATTTATGAACAGCTTGTGCAATCATGGCACAAACAGTTGTAAATGCTTCTCTGGGATCCCCTTTGTTCAGAAATAGCAGACATATATGGCTTTGCCATTGCTTTTTGTTAATTAGAAGACCTCTAAATGCTGCTGCGCACCACACTTTTATTTTGCCTAGCAGTGAAGGGTGTATATATAGATATAGTGTATAGATTACTCTCCCACCTGACACATCTCACTCCCCGATCCCTTCCTTATCTCTCTCAAACAGCTCTGTTTCCTCCCTACCACACAATAGTCACCCCATCTTAAAGGGACAGTCCAGTCAAAATTAAACTTTCATTATTCAGATAGGACATGTAATTGTAATCAACTTTCCAATTTACTTTTATCATCATATTAGCTTTTTTCTCTTAGTATTCTTAATTTAAACTAAACCTAGGCAGAACTAAAAAGAGAGAAACTCTCAACCTGGGAATGAACAATAGCATAATAGCTTGTTCTATGGCTAGTTACCACATAAGAAGCAGCCTCTTTTTGCTCAACATGTGCCTTTCACAGAGAAGAACTTTCCTGAAGCATATCAGTCTGATCCTGACTTCACAGTACAGCCTCGAAATACCAGGCAATCCCTCTCTGAACGAGAGAAACAGCAAAGCCCCAGACGTACATTTCGGCCTATTGTGGGCCTCGTCAGTGAGGTACAGCCATATACCTTTAGTTTGGGGTTGTCATGTTCCTTGTTCAGAGGATACGTGCCTGGTATTTCAGGGCTGGACTGACCTTACTTGGCGGGATCAGCCTGATATACTTAAGGAAAGTTTTCCTTTGTGAAAAGCACACTGGTCTAAAAGAGGCTGCTTCCGGGTGGTAAATTGCCAGAGAAATAGCTAATGAGCTGTTGTTCGTTCCTGGTAGAGCGCTTCTCTCTTTGTATGCAACATGTGCAACTCATGGGGCATGCAGAAATAGCGCAATAATCCTATTTTTAGCGAGATTGCAGCAGAAAGAGGCCAAGGACAGCATCGACGTACAGGGTACTTCGCTGGTCCTTAAGGGCATAACGACCAGCATCGTACAGGGTATGGTGCTGGTCATTAAGGGGTTAACACAGGTGTCACTGTTGACGAAGACAAGGCTAGAGACTACTCTGTCATGCTGATTGGTTTAGAATAACAGACTGGAAGCTTTAAAAGGAGGGTGGTACTTAAAATCAGTCTTCTTCCTCTGTTAACCATGGTTACCCGCAAGGAAACACGTGCATTTATCATTGCTTTGCACAAAAAAGGATTCACAAGCTAGACAGTCCAATTAGTAAAACTGCTCCTGCCACCAAAAAAGAACTCATAGAGGCATTTATCAAGATATGGAACCATAACCCAATGATAAAAATGAAGCTAGCAAACTGTATAAATGGTTTGCCTTGTCATATAGAGCTGCTACGGCCGCTAATGGTGGGCATACAAATCCTATCCAGGATCTTAGAGCTGGGGTTAACTAAACTAAAAACTTGCACAAAACACTTCAAAAATGCATTACAAAGTACAGTTACACTCATAATAACACTGTCTGCTAAAAATCATTTCAAAACAATATGGCACAAAAAATTATAAGGGCTCAAAGATATGAGATCTTGAGTGTTAGAGAAAAAAGGCAGGCAAATGGCTTTAACATTGAGGCACACATATATATATATATATATATATATATATATATATACATTTCTAAAGATGTATTTGTGTGTGTGTGTGTGTGTGTATATATATATATATATATATATATATATATACTGTATATATTTATATATGTTTATATATGTGCAAATAAATAGTAATGTATTTACAGTCATATATACAGTGGGGCAAAAAAGTATTTAGTCAGCCACCAATTGTGCAAGTTCTCTTACTTAAGAAGATGAGAGAGGCCTGTAATTTTCATCATAGGTATACCTCAACTATGAGAGACAAAATGTGGAAACAAATCCAGACAATCACATTGTCTGATTTGGAAAGAATTTATTTGCAAATTATGGTGGAAAATAAGTATTTGGTCAATATCAAAAAGGTCATCTCAATATTTTGTCATATATCCTTTGTTGACAATGAGGTCAAACCTTTTCTGTAAGTCTTCACAAGGTTTTCACACACTGTTGCTGGTATGTTGGCCCATTCCTGCATGCAGATCTCCTCTAGAACAGTGATGTTTTGGGGCTGTCGCTGGGCAACACAGACTTTCAACTCACTTCAAAGGTTTTCTATGGGGTTCAGATCTGGAGACTGGCTAGGCCACTCCAGGACCTTGAAATGCTTCTTACAAAGCCACTCCTTCATTGCCCGGGTGGTGTGTTTGGGATCATTGTCATGCTGAAAGACCCAGTCACGTTTCATCTTCAATGCCCTTGATGATGGAAGGAGGTTAGCACTCAAAATCTCACGATACATTGACCCATTCATTCTGTCATGTACACGGATCAGTCGTCCTGTTTCCTTTGCAGAGAAACAGCCCCAAAGCATGATGTTGCCACCCCCAAGCTTCACATTAGGTATGGTGTTCTTTGTTTGCAACTTAGCATTCTCTCTCCTCCAAACACGACAAGTTGTGTTTCTACCAAACAGTTCTACTTTGATTTCATCTGACCATATGACATTCTCCCACTCTGTGTCAGGTCTCCCTGTACCTTAAACTACTTTGTCCCGCCTCTCATCACCTTCCCATAAAGGTTTGAGGCTTACACCTGAACTTTGCTTGTTTATTGAAGTTAGTTTGCTTTTTCAGCTACCTGCAAACTCCCAGTCTATGCAAGTGGATTCTACTTCAATCAAAGCTCCTGGATTTTTTGCTAAACCAATCTAAAGATCTACTTCTAAAAGCTTGCAAGATATATTTCAAAAACCCACAGCCTTAAACTCTATCTAGAGTGAAGTTATTTTACTTAACCCTTTAAGGACACAGCTTTCAGTTTGCTCAATTGTTTTATGATGGAAAAATTCTCATATGTCCTTAAGAGGTTAAAGCCTGCTACTTTATTTCTGCAGCTGAACCACAGCATCAAGCCGCCCTGCATTTGTTTTCTACATTTAAAGCCGCTTGTATCAACTGCCAACTAAATTCACACTGCTAACAGCCTGAACCGCAATTATTTCTTTATAATAACTTCTGGATACAGCCTGTATAGATTTTGTAAATACATCTAGCATTACCTTGTTTATATCTGAATTATTGTCTGCAACAATTAACACTGCTGTTCTGTGAGGTTAACACTGGTCTCCACATTCACCTGTGTGCTTAAAAGAGACTGCAATGTGTCTGTGTTAAAAGGCAACCTTTACTCTTACTTGCATCAGTTGCTAATAACAATGTTTTTTAGTTATTTTCTGTAATTCCTGTCTGCTGCATATCTTTAACAAGCTATCTTAAGCAAACACTGAAAAAAGGCTTATTGCTACAAATAACTTCACTGAAATTAATTAACCGCTAGATTTGGAGTTTTGTCGGTAACGACCCGAAAAACTAACGCCAGCTTTTTTCTGGCCGCACCATAAAAATAACTCTGGTATTGAGAGTCCACAGAATTGCTGCGTTAGGCTCCAAAAAAGGAGCGTAGAGCATATTTAACGCAGCTTCAACTCTCGATACCAGAGTTGCTTACGCAAGCGGCCAGCCTCAAAAACGTGCTCGTGCACAATTCCTCCATAGAAAACAATGGGGCTGTTTGAGCTGAAAAAAAACCAAACACCTGCAAAAAAGCCGCGTTCAGCTCCTAACGCAGCCCCATTGTTTGCTATGCGGTAACCCTTCCTACGTCTGCACTTAACACTCTAACATGTACCCCGAGTCTAAACACCCCTAACCTTACACTTATTAACCCCTAATCTGCTGTCCCCGCTATCACTGACCCCGGCATATTATTATTAACCCCTAATCTGCCGCTCCGTAAACCGCCGCTACTTACATTATCCCTATGTACCCCTAATCTGCTTCCCTGACATCGCCGACCCCTATATTATATTTATTAACCCCTAATCTGCCCCCCACAACGTCGCCTCCACCTGCCTACACTTATTAACCCCTAATCTGCCGAGCGGACCTGAGCGCTACTATTTTAAAGTTATTAACCCCTAATCCGCCTCACTAACCCTATAAAAAATAGTATTAACCCCTAATCTGCCCTCCCTAACATCGCCGACACCTAACTTCAATTATTAACCCCTAATCTGCCGACTGGAGCTCACCGCTACTCTAATAAATGTATTAACCCCTAAAGCTAAGTCTAACCCTAACACTAACACCCCCCTAAATTAAATATAATTTACATCTAACGAAATTAATTAACTCTTATTAAATAAATTATTCCTATTTAAAGATAAATACTTAACTGTAAAATAAATCCTAATATAGCTACAATATAAATTATAATTATATTATAGCTATTTTAGGATTTATATTTATTTTACATGTAACTTTGTATTTATTTTAACCAGGTACAATAGCTATTAAATAGTTAAGAACTATTTAATAGCTAAAATAGTTAAAATAATTACAAAATTACCTGTAAAATAAATACTAACCTAAGTTACAATTAAACCTAACACTACACTATCAATAAATTAATTAAATAAACTACCTACAATTACCTACAATTAACCTAACACTACACTATGAATAAATTAATTAAATACAATTCCTACAAATAAATACAATTAAATAAACTAGCTAAAGTACAAAAAATAAAAAAAGAACTAAGTTACAAAAAATAAAAAAATATTTACAAACATAAGAAAAATATTACAACAATTTTAAACTAATTACACCTACTCTAAGCCCCCTAATAAAATAACAAAGCCCCCCAAAATAAAAAATTCCCTACCCTATTCTAAATTACTAAAGTTCAAAGCTCTTTAACCTTACCAGCCCTGAACAGGGCCCTTTGCGGGGCATGCCCCAAGAAGTTCAGCTCTTTTGCCTGTAAAAAAAAACATACAATACCCCCCCCCCAACATTACAACCCACCACCCACATACCCCTAATCTAACCCAAACCCCCCTTAAATAAACCTAACACTAAGCCCCTGAAGATCTTCCTACCTTATCTTCACCCTGCCAGGTTCACCGATCCGTCCTGAAGAGCTCCTCCGATGTCCTGATCCAAGCCCAAGCGGGGGGCTGAAGAGGTCCATGATCCGGCTGAAGTCTTCATCCAAGCGGGAGCTGAAGAGGTCCATGATCCGGATGAAGTCTTCATCCAAGCGGGAGCTGAAGAGGTCCATGATCCGGATGAAGTCTTCTATCAACTGCATCTTCAATCTTCTTTCTTCCGGATCCATCTTGCAGACCTCCGACGCGGAACATCCTCTTCTCCGGACGCCTACTAGCCGAATGACGGTTCCTTTAAGGGACATCATCCAAGATGGCGTCCCTCGAATTCCGATTGGCTGATAGGATTCTATCAGCCAATCGGAATTAAGGTAGGAATATTCTGATTGGCTGATGGAATCAGCCAATCAGAATCAAGTTCAATCCGATTGGCTGATCCAATCAGCCAATCAGATTGAGCTTGCATTCTATTGGCTGTTCCGATCAGCCAATAGAATGCGAGCTCAATCTGATTGGCTGATTGGATCAGCCAATCGGATTGAACTTGATTCTGATTGGCTGATTCCATCAGCCAATCAGAATATTCCTACCTTAATTCCGATTGGCTGATAGAATCCTATCAGCCAATCGGAATTCGAGGGACGCCATCTTGGATGACGTCCTTTAAAGGAACCGTCATTCGGCTAGTAGGCGTCGGGAGAAGAGGATGTTCCACGTCGGAGGTCTGCAAGATGGATCCGGAAGAAAGAAGATTGAAGATGCAGTTGATAGAAGACTTCATCCGGATCATGGACCTCTTCAGCTCCCGCTTGGATGAAGACTTCATCTGGATCATGGACCTCTTCAGCTCCCGCTTGGATGAAGACTTCAGCCGGATCATGG
This sequence comes from Bombina bombina, assembly GCF_027579735.1. NCBI lineage: Eukaryota > Metazoa > Chordata > Amphibia > Anura > Bombinatoridae > Bombina > Bombina bombina. The sequence continues at coordinate 511,216,131 of NC_069499.1, read as the reverse complement.
ACCTCTTCAGCCCCCCGCTTGGGCTTGGATCAGGACATCGGAGGAGCTCTTCAGGACGGATCGGTGAACCTGGCAGGGTGAAGATAAGGTAGGAAGATCTTCAGGGGCTTAGTGTTAGGTTTATTTAAGGGGGGTTTGGGTTAGATTAGGGGTATGTGGGTGGTGGGTTGTAATGTTGGGGGGGGGTATTGTATGTTTTTTTTTACAGGCAAAAGAGCTGAACTTCTTGGGGCATGCCCCGCAAAGGGCCCTGTTCAGGGCTGGTAAGGTTAAAGAGCTTTGAACTTTAGTAATTTAGAATAGGGTAGGGCATTTTTTTATTTTTGGGGGCTTTGTTATTTTATTAGGGGGCTTAGAGTAGGTGTAATTAGTTTAAAATTGATGTAATATTTTTATTATGTTTGTAAATATTTTGTTATTTTTTGTAACTTAGTTCTTTTTTATTTTTTGTACTTTAGCTAGTTTATTTAATTGTATTTATTTGTAGGAATTGTATTTAATTAATTTATTCATAGTGTAGTTTTAGGTTAATTGTAGGTAATTGTAGGTAGTTTATTTAATTAATTTATTGATAGTGTAGTGTTAGGTTTAATTGTAACTTAGGTTAGTATTTATTTTACAGGTAATTTTGTAATTATTTTAACTATTTTAGCTATTAAATAGTTCTTAACTATTTAATAGCTATTGTACCTGGTTAAAATAAATACAAAGTTACCTGTAAAATAAATATAAATCCTAAAATAGCTATAATATAATTATAATTTATATTGTAGCTATATTAGGATTTATTTTACAGGTAAGTATTTAGCTTTAAATAGGAATAATTTATTTAATAAGAGTTAATTAATTTCGTTAGATGTAAATTATATTTAACTTAGGGGGGTGTTAGTGTTAGGGTTAGACTTAGCTTTAGGGGTTAATACATTTATTAGAGTAGCGGTGAGCTCCAGTCGGCAGATTAGGGGTTAATAATTGAAGTTAGGTGTCTGCGATGTTAGGGAGGGCAGATTAGGGGTTAATACTATTTATTATAGGGTTAGTGAGGCGGATTAGGGGTTAATAACTTTATTATAGTAGCGCTCAGGTCCGCTCGGCAGATTAGGGGTTAATAAGTGTAGGCAGGTGGATGCGACGTTGAGGGGGGCAGATTAGGGGTTAATAAATATAATATAGGGGTCGGCGGTGTTAGGGGCAGCAGATTAGGGGTACATAAGGATAACGTAGGTGGCGGCGCTTTGCGGTCGGCAGATTAGGGGTTAATAAGTGTAGGCAGATGGAGGCGACGTTGAGGGGGCAGATTAGGGGTTAATAATTATAATACAGGGGTCGGCGGTGTTAGGGGCAGCAGATTAGGGGTACATAAGGATAACGTAGGTGGCGGTCGGCAGATTAGGGGTTAAAAAAAATTATTCGAGTGTCGGCGATGTGGGGGGACCTCGGTTTAGGGGTACATAGGTAGTTTATGGGTGTTAGTGTACTTTAGAGTACAGTAGTTAAGAGCTTTATAAACCGGCGTTAGCCCAGAAAGCTCTTAACTACTGACTTTTTTCCTGCGGCTGGAGTTTTGTCGTTAGATGTCTAACGCTCACTTCAGAAACGACTCTAAATACCGGAGTTAGAAAAATCCCATTGAAAAGATAGGATACGCAATTGACGTAAGGGGATCAGCGGTATGGAAAAGTTGCGGCTGAAAAGTGAGCGTTAGACCCTATTTTGAGTGACTCCAAATACCGGCGGTAGCCTAAAACCAGCGTTAGGAGCCTCTAACGCTGGTTTTCACGGCTAACGCCAAACTCCAAATCTAGGTCTAAGTCTGTCTTGCTGACATTTCACTGCTGAAAATAAAAGTGCTGTTCTAACATTGTCTTCACTCATAAGGAAAAACATTGTGAGTTGAAGTAAAGGAGCAGCTACAAATTCAATATTTTATTGAATTATAAAAGCAGTCATAACAGAATAAACAAGCCTTTAAAAATTAACCCTATAAATCAAAATGGATCCTGCATCTTTAACAAATGAAATCACTTCACTAAATCAGAAGGTTGATATCCTAGCTCAGGGATTAACAACTATACAAAATGAGAATAACACATTAAAAAGACTTTTAAATGATTTCATGACCCAAAAACAGGCAGAATATCCTGAACCACATATTAATCCACCTACTGTTTTTTCTGGGGTACATTCTAAATTCCGTGAATATCGCAATGCCTTTCTTTTGTTATTCTCTATGAGACCCAAAACCTACTATAATGAACGCATTAAAGTTTGCACTGCCATTTCTTACCTCGCAGGGGAACCTAGGTCTTGGGCTGATAGATTTATTGAAAATCAGGACCCTATACTGTATTCTCTGGACAATTTTTTTAAGACCATGGCCCTGCTATATGAAGACATCAATACTCAGATTGTTGCTGAAAACAATTTAAGGACTCTAAAACAGGGAAAAAGACCAGTGGAGGACTATGTGGTGGAATTCCAGCTTTGGGCTACCGAGTCACAATGGAACCCTGTGGCTTTAAGAAATCAGTTTCGTCTAGGCCTCTCTGAACACCTAAAAGACGAATTGTCAAGAATTGAATTCCCAGAAACTTTGGAGGCTCTCATAAATAATTTGTATAGCAATGGATAGAAGATACAGGAAAAGGCATGCTGAAAAAACTCCATCTGACTTCTATCCTAAGAAAGTCTATAGCTCTCATGTTGAAAAGACTCGCCCATCTCCAGTACCTATGGAAATAGGAGTTATGAAAGACCCACTTTCTCAAGATGAAAAGTTACGCAGACGTACACTTAATCTTTGTATGTATTTCGGTAATAAAGAACATAATGTAACAAGCTGTCCTATCTTGACACGACAAAAAAGGGGTAAGATACTTATTGTCAATCCACAAATCGATTTGATACCCAAAACTCATTTAACCATATCATTGTCTTTACAGTGGGACCAACTAACTCTCAAGAATGAGGCCATGATCGACTCCGGAGCATATGGAATGTTTATGGATCATGTATCCAAAAATAAAATTCCTTGTGTGATTAAGCATCAACCTGTTTTTGTTAAAGTTATTGACGGTTCTTCTTATTTAAAGGGGCCAATAACTCACCACACTATACCCATTTTAGTTACTTGTTCAGAAGGTCATAAAGAGTATATTTCCTTTGATATCTTACCAACCTCCTTACACTCTATTATATTAGGGTGTCCATGGTTACAAAAACACAACCCTAACATAAATTGGTCTGAAAATACCTGTCAATTTAACTCTCTTTATTGCACTTCTACTTGTTTCCCATACGTTCAAATACTACACGCTCAAAGTCATATTCCAGTAGAATACACAGATTTCTCTGATGTATTTGATCTCAAAAAAGCCGAAAATGTGCCCCCTCATAGACCATACGACTGTCCTATTGACAAAAAACCCGGGTCTATCATACCTTTTGGGCGCATATTTCCCTTATCGGTCAAAGAGCTGAAACATCTCAGAGAATATCTGGATGACAATCTTAGAAAAGGCTTCATTTCCACATCCACATCACCTGCTGCAGCTGGTATATTCTTTGTAACTAATAAGGATGGAACACTACATCCAATAATTGATTATAGGGCTCTAAATGCCATAACTATAAAAAATAGATATCCGTTGCCACTCATCCCCGAACTTCTTGAAAGATTGACAGATGCTTCTATCTTCACTAAATTAGACCTTAAAGGGGCATACAACCTAATTCGTATGAGGAAAGGGGATGAGTGGAAAACTGCTTTTAGAACGCGCTACGGATTGTTTTTAATATAATGTGTTGCCCTTTGGATTAACCAATGCTCCAGCCACCTTTCAGTTTTTTATTAATTACATTTTTAAAGACCTGTTAGATGTCTGTGTAGTAATATATCTTGATGATATTTTAATATACTCTAAAAACAAATCAGACCATGTCAAACACGTAAGGTCGGTGTTAACAAGACTCTGAGAGCACAGATTATACGCCAAATTCGAGAAGTGTGAGTTCCACGTAAACACAATTACATTTCTAGGGTATATTATAGCACCAAATGGAATGCACATGGATCCTGTGTAGGTAGAATCTATCTTAAACTAGCCTGCTCCTTCATCTTTAAAATCTTTACAAAGACTCCTTGGTTTTTCCAATTTCTATCGGAGATTTATTAATAATTTCTCATCCATTGTTTATCCGCTTACGAAACTTACTGGGAAAAATAAATTCAAATTGTCTCCAGAGGCTCAGACAGCCTTTGACGAATTGAAAAGATGCTTCTCCTCAGCCCCAACTTTACAACTTCCAGACCCTGAAGCAAATTTCACACTTGAGGTTGATGCTTCCAACATTGGATTAGGGGCAATCCTATCTCAACAAAGGACTCACTCAAATGAGTGACATCCAATTGCTTTCTACTCACGTCTCCTCTCCATGGGTGAAAGAAATTACTCGGTTGGTGATCTTGAATTACTCGCCATAAAGAGCGCACTTGAACATTGGAGGCATCTGTTAGAAGGGTCAGACAAATCTTTTCTTGTGTTAACAGACCATAAAAATTTACAAAATTTAAAAAAGAACAAAACACTCTCATCCAGGCAAGTACGTTGGTCACTTTTTTTTGATCGCTTCAATTTTAATATCGACTACAGACCCGGTTCAAAGAATATTCAAGCAGATGCGTTATCTAGGGCTTTCGAGTCCTTTCCTGACCGTGAAGAACCCCAAAACATTCTACCCACTCATAAATTCCTGTCATATGCTACCACTTTACAATCTGAATTACTTAACGCTCAAAATAAGGACACCAATATTCCTTCCATCTGCTTCAAAGATCATACATCAGGTCTATACTATCATAATAATCTCATATATGTTCCACATTCTCTAAGAAAAGAAATGCTTCACAACTTTCATGATTTACCCCTATCTAGACATCCAGGTATTACTAAGACCGAAAAGCTTCTTACTAGAGTATTCTGGTGGCCCGGCCTCAAGAAGGATGGATATGAATATGTCACAAAATGTTGAATCTGTGCCCAAAGCAAAAAAGATCATCATAAACCTTTCCGGTTATTGAATGCTTTACCTATTCCAGACACTCCTTGGCAAACAATCAGTATGGATTTCATAGTAGTTCTACCTCCTTCCAATAGCTTTACAAACCTACTTGTTGTCATAGACCATTTAACTCGAATGGCACACTTTATTCCATTGAAGAAAGTCCCTAACGCTGTCACAACAGCTAATGTATTTTTCTCTCAAATAGTTAGACTACATGGATTACCAACATCTATTATATCAGATCGTGGCACTCAGTTCACGTCAAAATTTTGGAAGGAACTCTGTCGTTTACTAAAAGTTACTCCTAAGTACACTACTGCTTTTCATCCCCAAACAAATGGGTTAACGGAACGGTTAAACCAGACTTTGGAGCAGTACCTCCATTGCTATGTATCTCACCTTCAAGAGGATTGGTCCGATTGGATTTCCATGGCTGAATTCGCCTACAACAACTCACAAAACTCTTCAACAAAAACTTCTCCATTCTTTGCTTCCTATGGTTATAATCCCATGTCTATGCCAAATATCCTTCCATCCTCAAATTCACCCCATGTCACCGATTACCTCTCAGAAATCAGAAATTCTCTTTCCACTCTGAAAAAACATCTTGAGAATGCTAAGGCAAAACAAAAAGTATACTACGACAAGAAACATTCCCCCTCTCCGACTTACAAAGTGAATGACTTAGTCTGGCTATCAACCCAAAACCTCAAACTCAAGGTTCCATGTAAAAAAATTGGCTAACCAATTTATAGGACCTTTCAAAATTGTAAAAATAATCAACTCCAATGCAGTAGTTCTACAATTACCTCCTGCTCTCCAGATACATCCATCCTTCCACGTTACCTTGTTGAAACCTCACCTAGGAGTTCCAACCTCAGACCCTCCACATTTTGATTCCTCTCATTCTGTGATTGATGATTCCCTTGAATATGAAGTGGACTCTATACTGGACTCTAGAATCAGGTGGAGAAGGTTGGAGTATCTTGTTCATTGGACAGGTTACGGTCCTGAGGAGGATTCGTGGATACCTCTCTGTGACGTACACGCTCCTCAATTATTACATGATTTTCATTTGAAGTTTCCCTCCAAACCTGGACCGACTCTTCGTAGGGGGGTTCCTGAAGAGGGGGATCTGTCAGGTCTCCCTGTACCTTTAACTACTTTGTCCCGCCTCTCATCACCTTCCCATAAAGGTTTGAAGCTTACACCTGAACTTTGCTTGTTTATTGAAGTTAGTTTGCTTTTTCAGCTACCTGCAAACTCCCAGTCTATGCAAGTGGATTCTACTTCAATCAAAGCTCCTGGATTCTTTGCTAAACCAATCTAAAGATCTACTTCTAAAAGCTTGCAAGATATATTTCAAAAACCCACAGCCTTCAACTCTATCTAGAGTGAAGTTATTTTACTTAACCCTTTAAGGACACAGCTTTCAGTTTGCTCAATTGTTTTATGACGGAAAAATTCCGTCATATGTCCTTAAGAGGTTAAAGCCTGCTACTTGATTTCTGCAGCTGAACCACAGCATCAAGCCGCCCTGCATTTGTTTTCTACATTTAAAGCCGCTTGTATCAACTGCCAACTAAATTCACACTGCTAACAGCCTGAACCGCAATTATTTCTTTATAATAACTTCTGGATACAGCCTGTATAGATTTTGTAAATACATCTAGCATTACCTTGTTTATATCTGAATTATTGTTTGCAACAATTAACACTGCTGTTCTGTGAGGTTAACACTGGTCTCCACATTCACCTGTGTGCTTAAAAGAGACTGCTATTTTTCTGTGTTAAAGGGCAACCTTTACTCTTACTTGCATCAGTTGCTAATAACAATGTTTTTTAGTTATTTTCTGTAATTCCTGTCTGCTGCATATCTTTAACAAGCTATCTTAAGCAAACACTGAAAAAAGGCTTATTGCTACAAATAGCTTCACTGAAATTAATTAAGTCTGTCTTGCTGACATTTCACTGCTACAAATAAAAGTGCTGTTCTAACATTGTCTTCACTCATAAAGAAAAACATTTTGTGTTGAAGTAAAGGAGTAGCTACAAATTCAATATTTTATTGAATTATAAAAGCAGTCATAACACTCTGCTTCTGGATCATCCAAATGCTCTCTAGCATACTTCAGATGAGCCTGGATATGTACTGGCTTAAGCAGGGGGACACGTCTGGCACTGCAGGATCTGAGTCCCTGGTAGCGTAGTGTGTTACTGATGGTAGCCTTTGTTATGTTGGTCCCAGCTCTCTGCAGGTCATTCACTAGGTCCCCCTTTGTGGTTCTGGGATGTTTGCTCACTGTTCTTGTGATCCTTTTGACCCCACAGGGTGAGATCTTGTGTGGAGCCCCAGATCGAGGGAGATTATCAGTGGTCTTGTATGTCTTACATTTTCTAATTATTGCTCCCACAGTTAATTTCTTCACACCAAGATGCTTGCCTATTGCAGATTCAGTCTTCCCAGCCTGGTGCAGGTCTACAATTTTGTTTCTGGTGTCCTTCAACAGCTCTTTGGTCTTCACCATAGTGGAGTTTGGAGTGTGACTGTTTGAGGTTGTGGACAGGTGTCTTTTATACTGATAACAAGTTCAAACAGGTGCCATTAATACAGGTAATGAGTGGTGGACAGAGGAGCCTCTTGAAGAAGAAGATACAGGTCTGTGAAAGCCAGAAATCTTGAATGTTTGTAGGTGACCAAATTCTTATTTTCCACCATAATATGCAAATAAATTCTTTCCAAATCAATGTGATTGTCTGGATTTGTTTCCACATTTTGTCTCTCATAGTTGAGGTATACCTATGATGAAAATTACAGGCCTCTCTCATCTTCTTAAGTGAGAGAACTTGCACAATTGGTGGTTGACTAAATACTTTTTTGCCCCACTGTACATATCTAAAAACATTAATATATATTAATATATATGTACACATATATAAACATATATATAAGTGCATTATAGCCTTTGCCATTAAGCAGATAAAAACAGAAGAAAACATATTTATGCAATATTCATATTTAATTTAACTATGTATTTACTGTAAATATTTCACATTTACTAATGCAAATATGCTATGATGTATGCGCGATAGGTGTTTGTTTCTTTCAACAATTTTTTTTTTCTCCATTGACTTCTAGGGGAAATGAGAAAAGACGATGGAGTTTGAGCTATCTCGGGTGTTAGTTTTTTTTTTTACACTTTTTTTTCCCCATTGATCTCTAGGAGAATACAAACATGTACATGCACACAGAAAATGTAGTTTGTTTTTCACACTATCCAGGTTAACGCTAGCACAAAATACGTTTTTTTTTTTGGAACTTGTAATACGAACGCAACAACGCAAAAATGAAAATCCAAGTGGAGTTTTCACTTACACAAAAAACAAATAAATACCGCAACATGTGTAATCTAGCCCTATATTATTTATTATTTGAGGTGCAAAACATAGGAAACTGATAAATGATGTATCGGATTTTCTTTTGTCAAATACTTATATAGTTATGGTATTTCTGCTCAAATAAAGGAACCACGAGTAATACATACCTAATAATGTGCAAAGCAGTAGCATGCTCTGTGAGTTGTGCCCATTTAGAACCAGATTACAAGAGGAGCGCTAAATATCACTTTCAAGAAAGCTAATGTGCGCTTGTATTACAAGTTCACAGCACTGCGAACGCGAGCTTGCGCTTGCATTGCTGGGAAGCATTGCGCTCATGATAGCACGCTTCCATAGGCATCAATAGGAGCCTCATTCTGATGCTGTCGCTGACCTTAAGCACAGCTAAGGCGGTAAGTAGCACAAGTTAACACATAAATATATATGTATATAAGCATATATATATATATATATATATATATATATATATATATATATTTACAGGGAACACACAGTTCACATAGACCGCAATATAAATGCATTTTTCAGTGCCGTTTTTTTTTAACACCGTTCTCCCCAAAATACTGCCTAGTGCAGAAATTTTATTAAATATAAAGATGCTGATATCTTTATTTTTTAATAAAATACACTAGACTGTATTTTGGGGCCATTTGGGCAGATTTATAAAATTAACCATAGATCTGATATCTGGGTAATTTTACAAGTGCCAACTGATATAGCAAGCTAACGGTAGCAATAACCAGCCACATGTAATGGCTGTTTAATTATTGCCCACCCACAAATGGGCAAATGTACCCGTTTGCTGGCCAGCTATAATTTAGTGCTCCATTTGTAAGTTTTTTTGTTTTTTTTTGGGGAGTCAGTATATTTATTCCAGTTGTATAAATTAAAAGGATCAAAGCTCCTTTGCAAGATTAAAAGCTCAATTACAGGTTTTCAGAGGAACATTTTTTTTTTTAGTTTTATATATTGTTATTGAGGTATGAAACAGGGCATACAATACAGACATATCAGTAAAATAGGAGAAAAAAAAACACTGTACATTGAGATTGTTTTCAACCATAAACTAGACATGGTAATTAAAATATGTTGAACTGACAGTGTTAAGTAATATAGGGTAACATACATCAAGCCAGTTGCACTATAAACCCTCTAAATGAAACAAGAGGCCACTTTTGGACCTGTAACATTACCTAAGGTATGAGGCTACAGAGGGTTGACATAGACAGTAGGAGACTACGTTTGAGTCTCAAAGAAGAACCTCTATTTTTGTATTTTATATATACATAACACATATGACATATAACAGTGTAAATATTTTAGCTTATGACACTTTAGCAAGGTAGTATCATATCAGGACAGGAGATTAGAGAAGGGGCTCTGCCTATAATGCTACTGGAGTAGAACATTTTAATGCTTGAAGTAGGGTGGAGTAACATTTAAAATAAAGAACTATATCCGTGTAGGTCAGGGGGACTTGTAAGCAAGAGAGAGTTGTAGGCAGCATGTACAGGACCAGACCAAGCATAAGTTACAAATTTATAGTAGGAGGGTGACTCAACTGCTGCCAGCACAGAAGAAGCTGATTGATCTTTTGTTGAAAACCTATAAGTATGCCATGGTAGAGTATATTTGTTGCTGTGAGCTGTATAGGGGTATATATGCAAAGCTATGCTGAAAATGTGATCATGCCACAGTAAATATTAGTACCTGTGTAGCACAAGAGACCTGCAAATAGAGAGCAAATTGGTTTCCTAAAAAATTAATTAATAAAAGGTAAACCCTGGATTCCTCAGGTGGTTAATTATGCCTCCATTCTATTTATATGCCTCTTATGTGTCTCCATATACTAACTCTGAATAGGAATACATATTGTTATTGACAGTTGCTATATCATCAAATTTATAAGTGGTATAGCATGCTTGAAGAATAATGCAAGACAATTACATATAACAATAGCAGACTTTTTTTTAACACTATGTAATACTCAATATAAATGCATATGGAGATAGCATATTCTTTGTCAGAGACCCCTATCAATCATAGCGGTCTGTATAGAAACCAGCTGATGATTTACAGAGATACCCAGCTTTTGGACCATAAACGAAAAATTGCTATTTGAATTACAGAAGCCCTAAGTCAGTCATTTAATAGCTTGTGGGGGCGTTATGAGAATATGTTGACAGCTATATAAAATAATTTTGCAGGGCTTACGGCATATAATAAACCAACAAAATATAAGTACAATTGCACATGAAAATAGAGTCCTTATAGGCTTAGATGGGATGCTTAGATAATCAGACAAAGTCCTCATTGAAAGTTCCCATGAGCGTCGTTCCTATTAAATGCTCTAATACACTGGGGAGCCTGTAAAGTTACACACAAAGGATAACAAGTATCTAATGCAGGATAGAGGCCAATGTGCAAGATACAGTATGCAAAATATCAGTTTTGAGCATATGTACATATTATACATCTATGCATTATCCCTGGAGGTATTTTCCATGAGGCTGTGCAATCATTTCAATGGCACCACTAGTATTGTCCAACTAAATGCTGTTTTTTGCTCCAAGCCTTGCCCTTGTCTGCATCCTGTTTAGTGGACTGACTTGCTGATTGCTGACCCACCCGGGTATCTGAATTCTGAACTATTTTTTGTTCAATCCTTTTGCTGTGGTACATGGTTTCCGACAGATTTACTGGTATTGAACATTGGCTTGATTAATGACTTCTCTTCCTTATATTCCCTGGGATCTAACGTCTGACTCTGTCTACCTAGTTCCTGTCATATCCTGCAGACATCAAACAAGGTTAATACACCTTTGTAATTTACTATTATCATCAATGTTGCTTAGTTCAGTTGGTATCCTTTGTTAAAGAGTAATCTTAGGTGAGCTGAGAAACGTTCAAATGCCCTTTGCCATCTGGCAGCAGTGTTTTCAACAATGTTTATAGCAATGTTATATGTAGTTGCAAACACCTGCCATGGAATGCTTAAAACACGTGCATGCTCCTAATCTCCTTTCAGCCTACCTTGATTCACTTTTCAACAAAGGATATCAAGAGAACAAACCAATGTGATCATAGAAGTAAAATGGAAAGTTGTTTAAAATTGTATGAAATGTATGAATAATTAAACTTTAATTTTGAATATACTATCCCTTTAATCTTAAAAGCTTACTTCCTAAGAACATAAGCTAACAAAAACTGTATATTTTCTAAATGTTCTGACCAGTAATATCTTCAAGAATGGCATGTGAACAAAAAATAGAAAACATTCTTGTAATTTTATGATCTGCATGAAACGCTTGTGTGTAGTGAAGCAGTTCTCTGTGCTGTAACTTCAAACCAATATTTAAACAGGAAATACAAAAGTAAAGCTTGCTCAAATTCACCTGTTTGCTTCATTGACCTTTAGCAAGAATATTACTGCCAAAGTCCACTTTAAACCTGAGAAATTGCAAAGATTTACTGTCAGCGCTAATTTTCTGCACAATTAAACTGTTGTACGGACTTGTATTCTTCATTCATACCTATATTTTAAATAATGATGGTTGCTATTTTGATTAATAGCAATATATTTCATGTTAAATACAATTGCATACATAACTTATATATTATTATATATATTATTTAATATACATCTTGTCAAATGTACTCTTTTTAAAACATATTTACTGAGAAGAAAAAAAAAAGGATTCTAAAGACCCTAAAGTTACCAGTGTTTGAAAACAACTAAATAAGAGTACCTGCATAACAAAAATGTTTTAAACTAAAACTTCCCAAAAAGACCAGAGCATTTTTTGCCATTACTACATTTAAACAGAAGTCTTGTTGTTTTATTTTTTTATTTATATATTGTTTTAGTAGACAACCCAAAGTATTGATCTAGGCCCATTTTGGTATATTTCATGCCACCATTTTACCGCCAAATGTGATCAAATAAAAAAAAAATCATTCCATTTTTCACAAACTTTAGGTTTCACACTGAAATTATTTACAAACTGCTTGAGCAATCATGGCACAAATGGCTTTGCCATTGCTTTTTGGTAATTAGAAGGCCGCTAATTGCAGCTGTGCACCACACTTTTATTATTCCCAGCAGTGAAGGCATTAATCGGGTAGCTTGTAAGGTTAATTTTATCTTTAGTGAAAAGATTACCCTCCCGCCTTTCACTTCCCACCTCCCTCCAATGGTCAACCCCATCATAAGTACTGGCAGACAGTTTACCGATATGTATTTTTATCCTTTTTTTATTTAAATGTTTTTTTGTATTATTATTATTTTCCTTAGTGTAGGTTTACCCCCGTACATTCCCACCTCCCTGATCCCTCCCAAAAAACTCTCTAACCCTCCCCCTTCTAACTAATTCTTGCCCTCTAAGATACTGGCAGCTGTTTGCCAGTACCCAGTTTTCAATCATTTTTAATATATTTTAATAAAAAAAAAATCTGTAGTGTAGCTGTCCAACTCTCTCCCCCTTCCTCATTTACCCCCCTCCCCCTCTAATCCCCCCTCCACTCTAGGATCCCCCTCTCTCTACTCCCCCTCCCTCCTTCCCCCTCCCTGTCACTCTCTGCATTTTTTTTCATAAGTGTAGCAGTACAACCTGTTCCTGCCCCTCCCTCCCCCCTCCAGCATTGGACCGCCAACCCGCCTCCCTCCTAACCCTCCCACACCAATAAACTTTAGGCACCACCACTGCCTGATCCAAGTCTATTTCTGCACTGGGGTAAGCAGAAATAGCATGATCTCACTACTTTTAGTGAGATCACAGCAGAGAGAGGCCCAGGATAGCAGCGTCGTACAGGGTACGATGCTGGTCCTTAAGGGCTTAAAGACCAGCATCATACAGGGTACTACGCTGGTCCTTAAGGGCTTAAAGACCAGCATCATACAGGGTATGTCACTGGTTGTTAAGGGGTTAAGACCAGATACTTCATATTGACAATGACATCTTTTTAGATCCTGCATGCTAAATCACAGTTTAGGTGGAACTTTTTGACCATGCCTCCACTGTTCTGTCCAGAGTGACTACTTATACATAACAAAACAAACTTTCAAATATTTAATTAGTGTTTATCTAAGTGTAACTGTAATTTTAAATTTACATTTTTAATTTATTTTGTGTTTTGTGTCCTATGTGTGTATATATATAAATATTCATATAGATATATAGTGATATATGATCAGTAAATAAGCACTCACTGGTCTTCAGCCGTCTGTGTTTAGTAAATTTTATTATTCGTGATGTTTCGGGACAAAACACAGTCCCTTCATCAGAGGAAGGGACTGTGTTTTGTCCCGAAACAAATGTATTTGAAAAAAAAAAATTGAATAGCAAACGTACTTTGACTTTAGTGCAGTTGGTCTACTGCACATTCAGGTTAGCTTGCAAGAAATTAAAAGAAGCATTTTTCTTAGCGCTCTAGGCCAGTATCAGCAATTATGGCAATTATTGTAATAGCACACAGACACCAGGCTGTAAATGTAACATAAAATGCTTAGTTTACTTTGCTCTTTTACAATGCATAATAAGTTTGTAATCTTCTTTAATAGTAAGCCAATTTGGTAGCTAATAGTCTATTCATATGTTGGGTCAAATCACTGGATCTAATAACATTTTCCACTGTGAATTTTTGTAAAAACTTAAATTATGCTTACCTGATAATTTTCTTTTTTTTTCAGATGGAAAGAGTCCACAGCTGCATTCATTACTTTTGGGAATTCAGAACCGGGCCACCAGGAGGAGGCAAAGACACCCCAGCCAAAGGCTTAAATACCCCCCACTTCCCTCATCCCCCAGTCATTCTGCTGAGGGAGCAAGGAACAGTGGAAGAAATATCAGGGTGAAAAGGTGCCAGAAGAATAAAAATAACAGACGCCTCACAGAAAAAAATATGGGCGGGGAGCTGTGGACTCTTTCCATCTGAAGAAAAGTAAATTATCAGGTAAGCATAATTTAAGTTTTTCTACATAAATGGAAAGAGTTTGCATTCATTACTTTTGGGAAAACAATACCCAAGCTATAGACACTGAATGCAAAAATGGGAGGGTATAAGGGGCGGCCCATACTGAGGGCACCAGGCCTGAAAAACCCCTACCCAACAAAATCCTGCTTCGTCCCAAAGCCAAGAGCAGCTTTGAAAAAAAGGAAAAGGCCCAAGGACACTGACCCGCAGATAGTCCACAAGCCTTGCTAGAGACTGCAGGAACTAGACTCTACTGAGTCAACAGCCTCCAAGAGACACCATCGCCCAGCAGTCAGTCTCCAAACAACGCACCCCTTACTAAAGAAAGGAAACAAACTACCGTATTCTTGCACAAAAGACACAGAGAAAACATGATTGTTCTTGTAAAGAGTGGCTAATCCCCCTTAAGGAAATCAAGGCGCAGCTCATTTTATCAACCTCAAAAGGAGGAAAGGCTGAGTAGACCTCGCCGGAGATAAAACTTGCAACCCTCGGTTTGCTACAGTGCAGAGTAGCCACAGTGCATTAGTATGTTGAGCTAGCTGAGCATAAGGAACTCCAGAAAAAAAAAAAACCTAAAAAGGGCACAAACACAGAGCAAAAAAACTCGAGAAACGGGGGGCGGAGCCAACAGCCGAGGAAACCAGACGCATAGCTATGGAGCTCCTAGACTTTGACTAGATAAAGTACTCTTTTTCAGTGATAATTCAAACTAAATCTGTGCCTGGATAAATTTTAGCTGATCTAATAATACTCTGCCTGATTTGAACGCTACGTTTACATCCTTCGGCTAAAGGGAGCCGTTATACTTGGAGTAACCTTATACATAGGCTTCCCGCCTGTACTACGGGCCTAAGTCTGAGCGAGGTTGAACCTTAAGCTGCCCTTAAAATGGAGGAAGACCGAGAGATACTTTGTGCCCTGCTACATGATTTAGATAGGCAGATGACACACTGCTTCTCTGACCTATTAGAAGCATTAAAACCGCCACTGAGGGGAAAAACCGACAATACACCTGCTAGCAAAGTATCTGAAGCTGCGCAGAGGGATCAATCCACGGTGTGCATACCAGTGACGCATCCCCAGTTCCCGATGCCTGACATTAGAGATGACAACCTAGGTGATATCCAGGGAGGTCAATCTGAACTGTCTCTCGTTACCCACTCAGCTGCTACGGTAACATTGATGCGGCCCCCACGACACACAATGTCGCAGCATTCACTTGACCCCAAGCCGGGTCTTGGTGTGACAGAGGCGCACAGCCTGCCTTCGTCTCTAGACTGTAGAGCGGTGACCGGTGACTACGGCAGAAAAATGGTGTCTACACCGATGTTGCTCTCACAAGCGGATCCCCATCACTCGGCTCTCTTATCTGGACTCTTACATAAGTATTTCCCTATTTGTGAGAACGTACTAGGATGTCAGATGCGAAAACGTGGGGTTGGTTAAAGAAGGATACCTTGATAAGATTTTTACTTTATGCGTTTATTAATTAGCCCCTGCAGAACTTCAAGTGTCTTAAGTAGTTTAATTAAACTAGCCCCCATGTCTCCTTTGGACTTTTTCACCCATATAATAATTTTTTTGGTCTTGCTGGACTCATTGCTCTGAAGATCTACTCAGCACTGAGATGTTTCTGGCTTACATGTATTTAGCTTATATAGGGTAAAGCAATTATCTACTTGATGCAGAAAACTCTTGTCTCTATACACCCAGGACAGAGTTTCAGTACATGTTCGGGACTCTAGTTTAAGTTTGCTAATGCTTGTTATCCATCTCGTTTATTGTTACTTATATGCTTTGCAGCAGCTTATAGATATTTAACTACTAGTTCAATTGCTATTAATAGCAGTTTTTAAGAATTCTAGCCCAGATATCCCTATTACATGGGTAAACAGTCGTTATACTATACTAACCAATTTTTGTTATGTTGCTATGTATGTCTAATGCACTCTTGCAGTAATCTGTTTCAATCTTTATATATAAAAGGATTTTAAATATGGCGCTATTTTGGGTGGGAGTATGAAGCTATCTGCAATGTAAGCTTTTTATGTGTTATTGACTGTTTATTGCTAATCTATGCTTTTTTTTCATTTAATACTCTAATGCTCATACAGGATACTACTATTTTTGGTACCTAAAATTAAGAGCCCTGCCTAGCTGTTAGATTTTACCCATAACTGTCATTCTTTAGAGCTCTATATTATGCTAATGTTGGATACATGTTCTAATGATGTTCTGTGTATGGTTTCATAGGGATTAGGAAAGCAGTCAAGTATATATTTAAGTTTAGTCTGGACCTTACTCTACCTGCTCAAGTACGGATCTGTAGCACTCAAACCAGATCATAATAAATCTTTGTTCAGCTAATTGCATATAGATCCACACTGCATGCTTCTTAATGGGCTACTTTATATTACTATTAACGCTAACATAGGGTTTTGCATCTAAGCTTTCTGTAAGTTCAGCATACATTTGAGATGATTTCATGTGTACTACTCCTATAATTCTATTTGAATGTTCCATATATGTGCTAAGTATGTAGATATAAGTTTGCAGTCCTTACACAATTTTCTATGTAAATGTTTACTCTAGAACAGCACCTATCCAGTATACTAATATACTTTGGCATTACCTTTAGCCGTAGTGTAAACAAGACCATGCAACAAATAATTTATACATGTTTATGCATCTTTGTAGATTCTAAGCAGACTTAGGCTGATAAAGTCATAGAATCCCTACATGTAGGCACTGGGGCAGTTTCCTTGTATGCTATAGAATTGCCAAGCCAATGGTCCCCTCTACTATAATATAATATAGCCTCATTTTGTATATGTGATAAACAGCTTTGTTGTATTGTATTAACTAGCTACTGTACATTACTATGATATCAGCCCCTTTAACACTACGTTGTTATATATTAATTTATGGATATCTGAGATGACACTGTATATTATGCATAGGTTGTAACCTTATTGCTAGTAACCAGCAAACTGGGGCTCCTAAGATAGGCAGGCTAACTCTATAATAATAAAACTTGGAGTGTGTTGCTTATAGCCGTAGTAGAGTAATATAGTATTTCAGTAGCTGCCGCTATTTAACAGCAACCATTCATGCTCTGCATACCTAACTTAACATACTGCTACTCACAGTTATTAACTCAACAGAACGCCTGGGTAGTATGTATAATATGATTATTTTCTCATTATTACTGATTAACTGACTTTGATGTTATACCAGTACAATAGGTTCCATATGTAAGCAGTTACTGCGGATTTAGGTAGCATACTTGGGCATATCCTACTGGAATTTACCCTTAACTTACTATGTTTTACGAATCTCTGTAATGACATGTATAGCATTGAAGACCTTCTATATTGCTATTTTTGAAACCCCAGTTAGGTATAGTTACGGTCATTATTAATTTATTTAAAAAAAAAACACTAAGGTACATGATTAGAAATATCATTACAGCATAAAGCCTACTAGTTCTATTGCAAACCCATTGGTTCTGAATTCTACTTAATATACTATTATGTTTTCATATTAGCCATTAATATATGTATATATTACTAACCCCTAGTGACGTATCCCCTTATGGATCCCTAGTCACACTAAGATACTAATAGAAGAATAGCCTTCACTGACAGTATTTCATATAGCTAATTCTCCGATAACTTATTTACAGAGGCCCCACTAAATTATATATCTTTTATGACGTCATACTATAGATATATCTATATGTGTTCATTCTTATGGCTCCGACCTCCAACCCCCCCACTCATTCTCATAGCGGTGCTTACCCGCTGAATATCCCCCCCCCATAACATACGCTTATCTCTTCTCTTTGTGCAGCTCACAAGGAGATATCTATTTGACCTTTAGTTGGTTGCTATTTTTACAAGCCATCAGGCCTTAAATTTAAGAGTCTAATAGGTCAGACACTTATACTAATCTATTATAAAATCGAGGTTTCATCTGCCTATCTAATGTGATTTGTATCAGCGTTGAAATATGTTGTACAATTGTATTTGTAACATTCTCTAGGTCCGAAAGGCGGTTTATGTTTTATCTTTTATGTATATTATACAAAACCTCAATAAAAAAAAAAACTTGAGAAACCGAGTCAGGCTAACAGAGACCCAACCAGTCTCATGGAAACAAGGGGAGGCAACACCCAGATCCCAGAAATACAGAAACCATGGGATAAGGCCGGGAGTCTGAAACAGAGAGAGTATCTTCCCCTAACACAGTGCAACCACACTCTAGAAGCAACTGAATACGAAGGTCCCCAAGTTACAAAAAGGTAGCTCAGAATGCCGAAATATTCAGAAACTAAACCTTGTGCAGAAAGCTCAGATAGGTCTGATGAACAACACCTGAAGCAAAAACACTGCACGCTGCAGTCATCTAAAAATTATTCTGAAACTTAAATACTTGCAGGACAAGTAGAAAGCAGCTGAAGAAAGGATCCTTCAGATTGCTAAGTATCCACTAACCAGCGGATAACGTTGCAGGCTATCTAAGGACGAAATAGCAGAGCAACAGATCCTGCTCCAACACCGGACCAGCCCAAGCAACAGACATGTCTGATAGACAGAGGGGACAGAAAGACCCCAACCACAAGCCCCAAGGAATGTAAAGAAAAAGGGGGGACTCATCCACCCTAACAGAGCTCAGGTGCCAACCCAATCTGCTCCTCCAAAATAAGGCACTCCCATGGAGAACCCTCTAGGACCTGGAAACAGAGAAAAGTGCAATAGATCCATAGGAAGACCTGTCACATTTCTCTTAGACAGTCTCTACGTAGAGAGAGATCAATTTCCAACAGGTGGAATAGAGCCTCACAGAGCAGCAGATGCTGCCCCTTACAGAAATAAGCCACCTGATCCCACCTCCTACACACAGGGCAGAACAATGAACCTCCAGAAAGAGGAAACCCCAGCTCATAAGGAAGACAAACTATCCCCTCAAAAGAGAAGGGCACAGATAAGAACAGCGTACATGTCCACAAGACATGAAGCCATAGTATGATCAAAACACAGACCAAATGAAAAAATCATCCAGACCCAACAGAGAAAAAACTCCCCATGAAGAGAAGCACACTCTGTCTGAAGGACAAGTCAGGCCTTAAGTTTATAATCAGTACCCGAAGGTGGATGTGAACTCTGGTCTTCCTGCTTGCAAGCCCAATGGACTAGCCCCTATGTTGCAACATAGGGTCCCTGAAAAAACTGGGTCGTCCCGAACCAGTCCACAGGATCATAAGTCTCCATACATCCAAGAAGGATCCAAGACAAGAACCCTGGACCCAGAATCGTCCTAGAATGAATGACACCCCAGGGAACACAAGATACCCCATCTGATGCAATCAGACCTCACAGGGGATGATAACCATGGAACCCGGAAAACTGGTAAAGGACTCACTCGTAATTCCCAGCCCAAAGGGAAGAGAACACCCTTGGCCGGAGGTCAACAACCCCCCAACAAGGTGCTAGGCCGCAACAAAGTCACGCTATTTCTCTAGAGCCCAAAGGCCCAAAGGGAAATGAGAACGAGAACAGAGTAGTAAAGAAAGGCTAGTCTCCATAATCCTTTCAGATTAACGTTCCAGAGGACTACACCCAAGGGAGATAAATACAAAGCATCTTGAACCCAAGCAGAAAAACATCCCCTAAGCAAAAAGCTTGGAAAAAGAGATAACACCTCTTATCGCCCCTGATATGGAGACGACTAACTCCCAAAGGAAGACAGAGCCTCACGGCCTTCACTTCCTAATTAAGCAGCCAAAGCCGACAGAAAAAACAGACAAAGTCCAGAAGTCTCGACCCAAAGGAAGAGAGCCTCTAAAAAGGAACAAGTCCTAAAAGGACACTTCCAAAGAGACCATGAAAGGCAAAACCGTCAGAACGGTGGTATGTAGGACCTAAATCCTCCAAGCCTCCAACCCACAATGGGAAGGAACACTCTAGTTCCCAGAAAAATCGGAAAAGACTGAGCATGTCGCCGTAGATCTCAATGGAGTCCCGGCCCACTAGATTGAAAGGCGAATGAGAACTGAATCAATCCCCCATGTTCCTAAGCAACCACAGACCATCAAGTCCTCTCAGGATGCTAGTTGAAGTTTGTAACATAACAAGTAATATACAAATCATATTGTGATCACTAGGCGCCCTAACTGGACCAGCCGGACATAAAAAGGCACCACATGTCTGAACTAGGCCTCAAAGACAGAATTATTTGTACCCAGTCAGGACCAGCCTGAAACCAAGGGCGGCCCCAGCACTGTCAAGGCCACATAGAGTCTCCCCCGAGATGGAGGGATAAAGAACAGTCAGACAGAACATAAGACTAGTACGTTCTCAAAGTAAACAGTGTGACCACATAATCACGAGTATCAATTCCTGAGAAGAAGGTTCCCAAAGGAAACATCACACAACAACATGAGCTTTAGACCAAATAAAAATCATCCTCACCGGATTAAAATAAAAGATAAGGCAACCCGTAGGTTATCGCCCAGTAAGAACGGACAGCCCAACAGGGGTCCGAGACTTCCAAACTCAGAACTGGAAAAGGATACCCAAATAACAAAGACTTTAATAAGATTACTTCATCCCCTTATATATATGCAAGCAAGCCAGTCGAAGATTAAGACTGAGAATCCCCAGACCCATTGTGAGTGGGATACACCAGCAATGCAAAAACGTGCCTCAGTAGAACACGAAGGTGCGCCAGTCTATAACGAAAGGCACAATATACCTCCGCCAGGACAAAAGAAAACCCCTGAGGCCTCATCGGCAGTCGCTCCCCCGGAGGGCTGATCTGGACCAGGCGATCCCATACCTGACAAACCCTGGTTAACGGAAAACGGACAATATCGTAAGCACACTTCCGGGAGGTGCAGATGCGCCAGCGCCAAATTTATGGCCATGCGGAACCATGTTGAAACCTCTGGTGGGTATAAGCCACACTCCATGGAAGGATAAGTAGCGTTTGGGTTACCTGCATGGGTAGTAAGAGTTTGTGGTAGGGAACTCGCTGCGTGGGAAATAGAATCCCCAGAGGCGGATGGCTCAGTGGGCACCTGATTCCCCGATCCTGAGGAACAGAGCACTCTAAAACGCCATTCAGAAAATTACTGATGGGCATGTATCACCCGGGCCAATTCATATTCTTTGCAAGAAGTAGAGTCTGAATCAGAGATATCCATCTCCAAAAAAATCAGAATCCTTCATAACTGGGATATTGAATAAAAAATGGACCATAAGAAAAATCTAAATGGCACCTTATACCTCCAATGGCTGGGGCACTCACCACCTCCAGGGAACCAGACACCAGCGGACCAGGATTTCTCCGTCACCACACGGTCAGGAATGCAGAAATGGAGAGCCAAAATGTGGCCACGCCCGGTCACAAGGTAAACCATGCAGTCCATGCAAAAGCGCGCCCGACCATAAAGGCCGCGTCACATAGCCATGAGCCAAATAACACTACACAGTAGCAGACAGAATCACATAACAAACATGATTATAACCCCCCTGTTCAATAACCCCCCCTCAGGAGATATTAACCCTTGATTCCGAGATACAAAAAGGAGCCTCACTGAGACCCTATATTAGTTATCCCCAAAAGGTTGTAGCCCCTCTGGGATAAACAGTTGTAATTACAATACATCCATGATGAAAGTAAAATGAAACAATCTTACCGGAATCTACCCTGTGGAACAGGAACATGGCCCTTCAAGTGTGACAGATGGTAGCATCACTTCTGCCATGGACTTGAGAAAAAAAAGCAGGCGGCAAAACTCGTCAACGCAGATTGCTGTGGAGCTGTTAATATGAGTCGGGATGGTTTCTCAGAAAGACTCTCCCTGCATCTCCAGACTCTAACTTTCACCCATGCTCTCACTGAGAGGCTGACAGGACTACTTAAAACTCCAGTCCCATGCCAAAGAGTACTACCCTCCATAAGAGACTATCAAAAACTTCTGACACTTCTCTGCCAACCTCCTGGGACGAAAGGCAAAGAATGACTGGGGGATGAGGGAAGTGAGGGAGGTATTTAAGCCTTTGGCTGGGGTTTCTTTGCCTCCTCCTGGTGGCCAGGTTCTGAATTCCCAAAAGTAATGAATGCAGCTGTGGACTCTTTCCATTTATGAAGAAAATTATCATTAATATTAAAATACATTTTCACAAAGTAGCAAACATTTTTTTAATGACTAACATTTTATATTAAAGATATATATTTTTGCATCATTGAAAAAGAATGTGGTTTAGCTGTCTCCCATAAAAAAATACTTTCTATGAATTCAGTAAATAGTGTTAATTCAGTTTTTGACAGCAGACAACTCATTTAAAATGTATCCAATAACAATCTTAATGTAATAATGATTCTACTTATGGTTTTCCTTATACTAAATTATATAAAATGAAAAGGTTTTTACACATAAAAGGGCAGAATTGATAAGTTGGTTTGCAGTGGTAGTGTACGCTTTTTATAAGCAAAATGAGGCAGACACGTATTACAGGAAACCACTGCCCACTATGGACAGTGATAAGCCAGTCAATGTGGTAATGTCTCTTGGTTTAGTAGACATTCATAGATATAATTATGTGGCTGAAAACCTAAATGGTCTCAATATGAATCAACTTTTGAAGATTCTAAGAAACCTAACCTAGCATTTTGTGTGTTACCAGTTTGCATTATCCACTTCAAAATGCAATTTAGCAACTACAACTAACAATGTGGAAAGTATACTGTTTCCTCTGTCTTCATCCTTGCTTAGTTTTTTTTTTTTTTTTTTCTGTGATCTTTTGTTATATGGATCATACTGAAAAGATCATTGACTTTAAATGTGGCTGAATCATAGGATGCCACCTTTGCCACAAGTCAGTTCATTAAATGTCTGCCCTACTTGATCTGTTCTGGTCAAACTTAACTATTATTTTTTTAAAATGGAAAAGTCTAGGAGCCACAACAGCCCTACTTTGAAGACCATATAGACTCACAGAGCAGGGCGTTCAAATTCTGAAGTGCATAGCACATACAAATCACCTATCATCTGTTGCATCACTCACTTCAAAGGTCCAAACTTCCTCTGAAAGCAACTTCAGCAAAGGAACTGTGAATCAGGAGCTTTATGAAATGAGTTTCTATGGCCGAGCAGCTGTACACAAAGCTCACATCAACATGCGCAATGCTACGCATCAGCTGGAGTGGTATAACGTTTACCGCCACTCACAGGGCCGTCTTTAATATTGACTGGGCCCTGGGCAAACATTTTCCTGCCCCCCCCCATGCAATTTCGCTCTCCACCCCAACTTCCCAAAAAAACAACTAAATCAATCTTTTTTAAATAATTAGCCCACTGCTGGTCTAATCATTTAAAAAAAAAATGAAATAAATTGCAATATGTGAAACTGGACCTAAGCAGTACTATTAAGTAAATAAATATATAAATTCCTCCACTGTGGATTCATTTAATATATTTATTTACTCATTAATTAATTAACTGTTGTTTTTCTAATTTATTTATTTATGTATCTATTTATATATTATACAGTATATTGTAAAAATTTAATGTGATGCATGGCATCGCATAGTAAAAATCAGTGGCGGACCTAATGTCTACATTCTTTATTTTGTGCCCCCCTAAAAGCATCTCACCAGTTTTGGGATATTCACTACATAGTTATTGTTTAGACAGCCACTGTACAGCAAAATTACCACTTTCATGAATACCAAGGGAATGCCTAACATAAACTCCCCTAACCCATATACACACACACTCTCCAGAGCATACACATATACATGTACACACACACTCTCCAGAGCATACACATGTACACACACACTCTCCAGAGCATAAACATGTACACACACACTCTCCAGAGCATACACATGTACACACACACTCTCCAGAGCATACACATGTACACACACACTCTCCAGAGCATAAACATGTACACACAAACACACACTCTCCGGAGCATACACATGTACACACACACTCTCCAGAGCATAAACATGTACACACAAACACACACTCTCCAGAGCATACACATGTACACACAAACACACACTCTCCAAAGCATACGCATATACTGTACATGTACACACAATCACACACTCTCTCAAGAGCATATACATGTACATGCAAACACACAATCTCCAGAGCATACACATGTAAACACAAACACACACTACAGAGCATACAAATTCACATGTACATGCAAACACACACTCTCCAGAGCATACACATACACATGTACACACAAACACACACTCTCCAGAGCATACACATATACCGTACATGTACACACAAACACACACTCTCTCGAGAGCATATACATGTACACACAAACACACACTCTCCAGAGCATACACATGTACACGCAAACACACAATCTCCAGAGCATACACATGTACACGCAAACACACACTACAGAGCATACACATTCACATGTACATGCAAACACACACTCTCCAGAGCATACACATGTACACACAAACACACACTCTCCAGAGCATACTCATACACATGTACACACAAACACACACTCTCCAGAGCATACTCATACACATGTACACACAAACACACACTACAGAGCATACACATACACATGTACACACAAACACACACTCTCCAGAGAATACTCATACGCATGTACACATAAACACACACTCTCCAGAGAATACGCATACATATGTACACACAAACACACACTACAGAGCATACACATACACATGTACATGCAAACACACACTCTCCAGAGCATACACATATATATGTACACACAAACACACACTCTCCAGAGAATACTCATACACATGTACACATAAACACACACTCTCCAGAGCCTACTCATACACATGTACACATAAACACACACTACAGAACATACAAATACACATGTACACATAAACACACACTCTCCAGAGCATACACATGCACATGTACACACAAACACACACTACAGAGCATAGATATACACATGTACACACAAACACACACTCTCCAGAGCATACACAAACACACACTACAGAACATACACATACACATGTACACACAAACACACACTCTCCAGAGCATACACAAACACACACTACAGAACATACACATACACATGTACACACAAACACACACTCTCCAGAGCATACACAAACACACACTACAGAACATACACATACACATGTACACACAAACACACACTCTCCAGAGCATACACATACACATGTACACACAAACACACACTCTCCAGAGCATACACATATACATGTACACAAAAACACACTCTCCAGAGCATACACAAATTTATGTAAACACTCTATATAATCATATACATGTACATATACAAATACTACATACACACAAATTCCCTCTTATTTTACAGCATACATAATAATATAACCACACTTGGCATACCAAACAGCACATGATAAATAAACAACAACTAAATGGCATCTTACAGAATTCATTTAGATGGGGTGTTTTTTTATTTCCAATGAAAGTGGAAAAGACTCTAGTAATCTGTATGAGGGCCTATATTAAAAATACAAAGTATGTGTGCACTGTGCAGTATACTGGCACGAATGATAGTCCTATACTTGTAGCAGATGACGTTTGGGAAATTACAGTACAAAATAAATTATGACTATAACCACTGTAATAAGTGATACACTTTAGAATATTTAGTCTTATGATTGCATAACAATACTCTTTGCTTTTATAAATAAGAATAGTCTGTTCAATTTAAGTCAATTGGTGGATTAGTGTTGACATTATTCTTTTATTATCGTTTGTTGAAAAACGCAATTACATTTGGTCAATCCACTAATGGGCAAGATCTGCACTATAGTGATAATATTGGCTGAAATATTGCAAACAATGTCCCGTTTTTGGTTTGCTATTTGAAATTTGATACGCATTAAGTGATATTATTGATAAATCTTACATAAAGATTTTTGATATCAAGCTATTTTATGCACTTAATCTACTAGGGACACACAAGAAGATTCCGTTTCAATAGAGTCAATATACTTATTCGTGTTAACATTACTCTTTGCTCTGACAGATAAGAAGAGTGTGTCTTATTTAAGTCAATTTGTGAATGAGTTTTGACATCATTCTATTATGATCGTTTTTTGAAAAACGCAATTAAAATTTAAATTTTCTATCAATATATATGGAGAGGCTTTATTTATTTATTTTTCTACATCAATAGAGTATTTACCTTCGTGTGATATAGGAAGGATGTTGACATCATTCTCTTATGATCGTTTTTTGAAAAACGCAATCAAATTTTCTATCAACATACATGGAGAGGATTTATGCATCAATTAAGGATTTTCCTTCGTGTGACATAGGAAGGATGAATCTCATTATATGTGTGTTGAAATGTGTGAATGAAAATCTGTTATTGGTAATGAACGCAGATTTTTGTGTTGCAAGACACTTTCGAATCCAATTGGTGGATAGAATTAATCTTTGACCAGGTGGGAGTGACAAGTTTGAGTAAGCTAGACCTGCATGATTGAAATTTAAAATCGAGTTTAGTAAATCATGTTGGGATGGAACGGTTGCTGACATCTTTCAATGCTCCTGACACCTATTCTTGATTTTGAAACAATGTAGCGAATATCTAATATCTTATATTACAAAATTTTTCAACAGGTTACTAGCCTGACATCTGCTTGATACGATCATGTGATGAATCTTTAACCAATTATGTTAAGCCTCTTGTGATAGGCTGCATCTAGAGGTGTGTGCTTAGAACCAATTTCTATTGGTCAATGACGATACATATACCGGGTTGGGGCCCTGACTCTGGTTAGCCTCTGAGAAAGCCGTGCTAGCGGCGAAATGTACATCAGGCATTGTCTGTGTGCATGAGACTTGCTAATTTGTGTTTACCTGGGACCTCTCTAAGCTCATATTGATATGGCAATTGCCTTCCTTAATCAGTCATTTACAAACCGTTTCCTCTCCTGCTCTAGATACCAGTATTGCTCAGAGTCAGATTAGGTAATGTTGTTGGGGTCAATCCCCTTTTTAGATTAGCTTTAGAGCAATCCGTGTATTCTCTGAGCCCTGAGGGTTACGGTGTATTTGAACTATTACCCAGGGAAGTAATTCTGTTTTTGAAGTCTCACACACACAGTCCTGATCTGTTTCTTAATCTAAGTTTTAAATGTATGTCTCACATATTTATGTTATACATTTGGTACTATTTACCACTTTTTTATTCTATCATTAGTAAAAAATACGTTTTAATAACCAGTTCTTGACACAATCCGGTTTTCAATGCATACTGTTTCTATATAGTGTTTTGTGAGTGCTGGGTACTGTCAAACTTCTCTCTCTTTTTTTACCTGCACTGTGCAGTATACTGAGGTGTTTCTGACCTGTAAGGGGGAATCCTGACATTTGAGGAGAACAAGATCAGCTATGGATCATCTAATCAATCAAGCTAATGATTTTGCATATGATTCTGGTGTGAGGATAGCTGGTTAAATAGATTTAGGGCTGGTTAAAGAGATTTAGGGCAGCCAACAGGAGCAAAGCAAGGTAAAGACAAAGGAGGAAGTATGGAGGTGCAGACAAATATATGTTTACTGACTGGAACAGCAGAACTACTATGAGAAGCTGTAAAATCTGAGACAGAGAGAAAAAATCTATAAAAATAAACCTTACCTTAATGTGTAAAGTATCAGCATGACACTATACATCAGCCACATCAGCACATGTCACTTCTCTGCTAGGTACAAGTTCCCTCTCACCCTGTACTAGACAATGCTGCACAGGGAAGGGGCGTGTGTGCACTCACTTATTCTTCCCACTGACACCATTCTACAAAGCACTGTTCCCCTAACAAACTTCAGTTAGTTGATCTGAGGGCCACAGCAGAAAGAGCAGGGCAAAGGGGACAAGCAGAATGGATGCTGTCTATCTAAGGCTGCAGGGATACAGTGCTGTGTAAGTCAAGTCACACAGCCTCAAGACTAAAGAGAGCAGTGTCTGCAGCTGCACAGATGTTTAAATCCTCACATGCCTGCCGCTCCAGCCCCACCACCAGAGCAGTTACATGGTAACAGTGGTAAGCCCAGCAGGACCTTTTCTAATGCAGTGGGATTGGCTGGATGCTGAGTTAGGGTTTAGCATTCAGTGCTGCACAGTGCACACCTAAAACAGCACATGGCACTGGCTTGGCATCTCACATGACACCGCCACGGCATGGCACTGTTTCTCACAATTAAATATAAGCAGAGAATTTTTGACTGTGACAGTATTAGTGCCCCCCCCCCCCCCATGTCACATGACAGCAGCATTCTGGCATGAGCCAAAAAAAAAAAATGTTTTTTTTTACTCTTGGGCCCCACAGCAAAGACTGGGCCCTGGGTAGCTATCCCTTTTGCCCTGTGTTAAAGACGGCCCTGGCCACTCACCTCTGGAGCAGTGAAAATATGTTCCCTGGAATGATAAATTAAATTTTACTATCTGCCCATCTGATGGAAGAATATGGGTATAGTGAATGTCAGGAGAAAGCTACTTACGAGAATGCATTGTGCCTACTGTAAAGCTTGATTCAGATTTAGTGAAATGTCATCTTAATGCTACAGGATAATAAGACATTTAAGTTGGGTGCTTCAAAATCTGTGGGAAATCCCTTTCCTGTTCCAGCATGACTGTGCCCCTGTGCACCAAGCAAGGTTCATTAATACATGGCTTGATGAGTAAGGTATGGAGGAACTTGATTGGCCTACACTTCAACCCCATTGAACACCTGTAAGATTAATTGGAACACCGTAAGCCAGACCTTATCATCCAACATCAATCTGACCTCACAAATGCTTTTTCAGCTGATTAGGCACAAATTCCCACAGACGCACTACAATATCTTGTGGAAATCCTTTCCACAAGATGCAGGGGCCAACTGCATATTAATAACTAGATATGTGCATTAATTTTGTTACAAATGCATATTCGTGACAAAAATCTGGATATTAGTTTCATTTTCATGAAACAAATATCTGAACGTATGACAAAAACTAATCTAAAGAAAATAATATATTTATTTCCTTTAAATTAGCTTTAAAAGGCAAAATACTTACCTATAGTATGCTGGGGAGCCGTGCTAATCTGACACTTCACAGAGTACAGGGCTGTCCTAATAGGAGGCTTAGCATGGCAGATCCCAGAGCCTGTGCTAAAGGAGAAGGTCCTTTAATGCAGGATCTGGGATCCACCACGCTAATCCTCCTATTAGTATGTCCCTGGACTCGATTAAGAAGGGTCAGGATTAACGCAGCTCCCCTAGCGGTAGTATACAACTACAGATGCCATTTTTTCCCCTGCAGCAAAGGAACATTTACATTTGTTTTAACAAAAATAAATGTAAATCTTACTAAATATTTAGTATTCGCTTTGTTTAAAAAAAAAAAAAAAAAAACGAATACCAAATTTTGCAGCTGAACACATTTTTCGGAATATTTGTTATGAACAATTTTTTCTGAAAAATATTATTCACTGCTTCACAATTCTATTAATAGCCATGGTTATTTGGAAATCCTCTTAAAGTTTAGCCAGTTCAATATAGGGTCAATATTCATGATAATATACAGCTACATAAAAGATAAATGTATTAAATATTTCCTAATTGGTTCCATGTGCATTTTGAGGATTCTTTGTCTTACAAATCTCTGCCTGTAAACGCATGATGCCCCATTCTTGTCATGAAGGGGGATGGTCAATCTGATGCTATTAGTGGCAATCCCCAGCAGTAGAGCTCATAATCATTTGTTGTATAGTGGGCAGAATTCCCACAACTACATGGGAGTGAGAATGATATTACCATAAACATATATGGTGGCATCACAGTGGGCGCGGGCCAGAAAGTAATAGGCAGTAAAGGGGGGAGGTTGGTCAAACCTTTTGGTCTCAGTTCCTATATTAGCCACAGACCTCCAAGACCCCTAGTTTAAAAGAGAACAGCATGCTCCTTCTAATTATGGTTCCCAAAATAATTGAAAACAACAAAAAAAAAAGTGAAAACACAACACATAGGGTTTTGTTGGACAATGGGACTTTATAGGCTCAATAAAATATGTTATGTCTGGAGACCCCTAATAATGTTTACTTTATAATAGACAAGTCCCTCTCTCAAATAAACATATGAATTGCGTCAGTATAATAATAATAATAATAAT
Organism: Bombina bombina; assembly: GCF_027579735.1. NCBI lineage: Eukaryota > Metazoa > Chordata > Amphibia > Anura > Bombinatoridae > Bombina > Bombina bombina. Next base: position 511,185,489 of record NC_069499.1, on the reverse strand, counting down.
AATAATAATAATAATAATAATAATAACAGTGATCACCTTGCAAAAAAAAGTATTTTAATTTCTGTACTGGAACAAAGGGATCCCACTAGTTTATATTATAATCCTAAAACCCTATTTCACATTTGGCTACTCTTGATTATTCAATAAGGTGGTCACAGTAGCAACAGAGGCCTTTTTAAACATCAATACTATAATTGCGTTTGTAATGTCCGTAGCCATCGGCAGTTGAGCACACATCGTCAATGGAATGTTGGCAGCGCGAGGCAGCAGAAGGTGGATTCTTTCACCACCCTGCCATTTTCGGAATCCACCAGGATGCAGCGTAGGCAAATGGAGCATTAAAAAAAAAAAAAAAAAACACTGCTCGCACAAAGTATAACAAAAAAAAAAAAAACGAACCTCCACAACGAAGTATTAACACATACACCACAAACCCACACACATTGCAATATAATAAAGTAATTAACCCCTTAACCGTCAACCACCCAAATCGCAATAAACCTAATTACCCTATTAACTCCTTAACTGTCAACCACCCACATCGCAATGAACCTAATTAACCTATTAACCCCTAAACCGCAAAACCCACACATCGCAATAAACCTAATTAACCTATTAACCCCTAAACCGCAAAACCCCCACATCGCAATAAACCTAATTAACCTATTAACCCCTTAAACCGCCAAAACCCACAACGCAAATAACTAATTAAATGACTAAGCGCCCTAACCTAACACCCCCTAAATGAACACAAATTAACTAAACTAAGTTACAAAAAGAAAAGCTAAGATTACAAAAAATAAAAAGGCTAACATTACAGAAAATAAAAAACTATTTACCAAAGTTTACAAAATCAAACCTAATCCATATGAAAATAAAAAAGCCCCCCAAAAATAAAAACACCCCCTACTCTAAGATTTAACTACCAGTAGCCCTTGAAAGGGCTTTTTGCAGGGCATTGCCAAGCTCTTTTACATTCAAAATACACAAAGTCCCCCCTAACAGTAACACCCCCACCCACCAAACGCCCCAAAATAAAAGAACCTAACACTAAAAAACCTAAACTACCCATTGCCCTGAAAATGGCATTTGTTTGGGCATTGCCCGGTGGAGAAGATCCTGTTCCAGGTGGTAAAGTCTTCTTCTAAGCGGTGACCTCTTCTTTCTTCTTCCAGGAAAATTCTGGCATGGAGAGAAGGGTGGAGCTGAAGACTGGAGACCCTGGAGCTGAAGACCGGTGATCCTGGAACTGAAGACCGGCGACCCTGGAGCTGAACACCGGCGACCACGGAGCCATGGAGCATGGAGGATCCTCTTTGTACGATCGATGCTGTACACTGAATAGTGAATTCAAGGTACGCAATTAAAGATGGCATCCCTTGAATTCCTATTGGCTGATTTGATTCTTCAAATTCAAATCAACCAATACGATGAGAGCTACTTAAATCCTATTGACTGTTTACATCAGCCAATAGGATGAGAGCTACTGAAATTCTATTGGCTAGTCAAATCAGCCAATAGAATTTTAGTAGCTCTCATCCTATTGGCTGATTTGAACAGCCAATAGGATTTCAGTAGCTCTCATCCTATTGGCTGATTTGAATTTGAAGAATCAAATCAGCCAATAGGAATTCAAGGGACACCATCTTTAATCGCGTACCTTAAATTCACTATGCAGTGTACGGCAGGGATCATTCGAAGAGGATCCTCCACGCTCTATGGCTCCGCGGTTGCCCGTGTTCAGCTCCAGGGTCTCTGGTCTTCAGCTCCGCGGTCATCGGTCTTCAGCTCCGCCTCTTATTCACGCCGGATTGTTCCTGGAAGAAGAAAGAAGAGGTTGTCGCTTGGAAGAAGACTTTACCGCCTGGAACAGGACCTTCTCCGCCGGACTTCAGGAACAGTGCGTACCAACCTGGGGGTTAGACTTTTTTTTAAGGTTTTTTTGGGGGGGTTTGTTTTAAATGCCATTTTAAGGGCAATGCCCAAACAAATGCCCTTTTCAGAGCAATGGGTAGTTTAGGTTTTTTAGTGTTAGGTTCTTTTATTTTGGGGGGGGTTATTTTACTGTTAGGGGGGACTTTGTGTATTTTTAATGTAAAAGAGCTGTTTATCTTGGGGTGATGCCCTGCAAAAAGCAGTTTTAAGGGCTACTGGTAGTTTATTCTTAGAGTAGGGGTGTTTTTATTTTGGGGGGGCTTTTTTATTTTCATAGGGATTAGGTTTAATTTTGTAAACTTTGGTCATTTGTTTTTTTATTTTCTGTAATAGATTTTTTTTTATTTTCTGTAACTTAGGTTTAATTTTTGGGGGTTAGACAGGTTTTTTTTTAAAACATATATATATTTTTTGGATTAGGGATGGGCCACAAAAGAATTGAATGCCCATACAAATGCGCTTTTCAGGTTTTCTTAGTGTTAGGTTTATTTATTTTGGTGTATTTGGTGGGTGGTGGGTTTTACTGTTAGGGGAGACTTAGAATTTTTGGTAACTGCAAAATAGCTGTTTAACTTAGGGCAATGCCCTACAAAAAGCCCTTTTAATGGCTATTGGTAGTTTAGAATTAGATTGGGGGGGGTATTTTAGGGGGGCTTTTTTATTTTCATAGGGATTAGGTTTTATTTGTTTATTTTTTTCTGTAGTTCAATTTTGTTTATTAACAACATAGACTGAGAGGAGAGAGGGAGAGCAAAAGAGAGGGGAGAGGGAGAGCAAAAGAGAGGGGAGAGGGAAAGCAAAAGAGAGGGGGGAGAGAGAGCAAAAGAGAGGGGAGACAGAGAGAGCAAAAGAGAGTGGGGAGAGAGATCAAAAGAGAGGGAGAGAGAGAGCAAAAGAGAGAGGGGAGAGAGAGCAAAAGGGGTGGTGAAAGAATCCACCTGGATGGATTCTTTCACCACCCTGCTTTTTTCGGAATCCACCTGGATGCAGAATAAGCTGCATCCAGGTGGATTTCAAAAATGACAAGGTGGATTCTTTCACCACCCTGCAATTTTCTGAATCCACCTGGATGGGAGGGTGGTGAAAGAATCCATCCAGATGCAGCGTTGTAAGCTTTGAACACTCTGCATGAACAATTAGAAATGATGGTAAAATATCAACAAATATTCAATTTTTAAGATCAACACTACTACCCAGGTCCACTATCTTAATGTTACATTCATACCAAATCACCAAATTTATATGTAACAGCATAAGCTGCATCCAAGTGGATTCTTTCACCACCCTGACATTTTCAGAATCCACCTGGATGCAGCGTAAGCTGTTGCATATAAATTTGGTGATTTGGTATGAATGTAACATTAAGATAGTGGACCTGCCAAACCACCCAGCTAAAAATGGCAGGGTGGTTCCGTCACCACTATAGACTGCCCTTCTGAAAATGGCAGGGTGGTTCGGTGTTTCCGTCACCACAATAGACTGCCCTCTGGGCAGGCTTTCACACTAGTTATTTAATAAAATGTGAACAAAAATATATATTTATTATTTTTCTTGCACCCTTCGCACATGAAATATAAATATAATAATGCTATATTCTGCTAGGCCTGCTGAAAAAAGCAGTACATAATTTGTTTGGGTGACATATGACCTACAATAGTGTTAAAATGTAAGTAGCAACAACACTAACAAAACTTAAATTGGCTTAGCACAGGCATGTGAAAAAGACTTAGCAGTGAAGGAGTTAAAGGTAAATAGATTGTTTTCATATATATATTTTATTATTCTAAACTTCCAAAATTATTGCATGTTGACAGGATGTACATGTTCTGCAAAGTTGTGTCAGCTGTATGGCAAAAAAAGGTTTACATTAGAAATGTAAACTATGCATTTGGAGAGCAAAAATATATAGCTATCTGCTTAAATATGAGAAATATGGAGCGTATTTTAAAATTTCCTGTGTTTATTACTTAAGAAGAGTAAGTTATGCTTCCTTGATGTTGTGAATATTTTTTAGCATTCTGACCTTCACATTTATATTATGTTTAGGAAGAATAACAAATATTATATGGTTGTTGCTATTTATGATAACTACTAAGATTGTTCGCTATGAACACAATTAGAAATGATGGTAAAATATTAACAAATATTAAATTTTTAAGATCAACCCAGGTCCACTATCTTAATATTACATTCATACCAAATCCCCAAATCCAAGGACTTGTAGAATTCATATGTAACATTTCTATAACTTATCCTTTCCTTATCCAAGACACCACAAAAAATAAATACACTCACGTATTCTTTTTGCATTGATTACTGCCAAAAATCATCCCAACTCTCAGTGGATCAAGTTATTCATGAACGCCACTGTCAAAATAAGTTGCATCCTTTGGAAACCGGCATAAGCCATTCCTATTTATCGGTTCCTAACCTGGCTTTCTATACCCTAACAAATCAAATTAAAATACTTAAACTAATTAATAAGCTTTAACCAATCTCGTAACAAAAAAAAAAAAAAAATTTACACTCATTTTTAAATACAGGTATTCCACACTTTTTCAGTGCTTCACTTTACAGCGCTTCGCTAATACAGAGCTTTGTTGAGCTGAAGTTCAAGCTCCAAGGATTTTGAAACAGTGCTGTAATTGTCATGAGATTGCGAGAAAAGTAACTGGCACCATTTTGTTGTGCACGCTTCACTCTGTTTACAGCATTACAGTGCAATCTGTGTCTCTGGGTTGTAGTCTGGCAAGTTTTACTACAGTAATTGTCACTATTTTACAGGTACAGTTTTTATTGAATACTAATTGAATACTGTGCTGTGCTAGTGTTAAACTAAACTTAGCACTATTGCACCCCTAATATATGTTAGTTCATTCATGTTTTCAAGTTTTTAAACACACTGGCAAGTGAAAAGAAAGCTAAAACTGCCTTGTTTCACTTTAAGGAGGATTTCACTTTACAGCGGGGCTCCGGTCCCTAACCCACTGTATGAGCGGGATATACCTGTATTTCCTTAACTGTCATAACTAGGACCTATGTCTATCCTCCATCATCTCGATCATTTAATCTCCAAGACTTCTGTGATGTTTTGCTTTCTTCATAGGACTCTTTACCTCTCTGTCTCCCACCTTTGCAAGCTTCAAGTGCACCCTGAAAAAAACATTGGTTCAGAGATGCCTACCAGCTTCCCTCTTAAAGTGATGGTAAACTTTATCTAATCAATCGCCATATATGTAATATTTGCCATTAAAAAAGTATATGTGCACCATGTGTACAATAACATTCCGGCCTACTGGGATGAAAACTTTTTTTTATGACAATTCCAATGAACATCTAATCAGTGTGTGTGTCATATGACAATATTGAAAGCCCTTAGTAAGCCTATGTAGAGAGTGGGTGGGACTGCTCTCTATGTCACTGAACAGCCAAAAGAGGAAATGAAGGGGGGCGGAGAAATAGAAGATACCTAGTAGGATTACAATATTTTATTATAAAATATAAATTCACTTGTCTTAAAAAGTATGCCCCTATATATTTTGTCTCACTACATCAAACCTGTAGATTGTAAACTCGTCCTCCTCTATCAGTTTGATTGCCAAATCTACTGTAGACCCCAGTGATTGTGTATTCAGGGCTGCAGATGTAGTGGCTCTTTACAAATAAATACTAGTAAGAAGAATAAGACTTACAAATTATACGTATATAAATAAAATTACTTCAGTAAATCATACATATATAAAATATTTATTTTCTTAGAAGTAATTGACTTAAAACAATAATTATTTTATTGTATTAAAATGTTAGTTTATTATTCTAAAGGCTACTTTTGGTACCAAAATTAAATAAAATAGCATTGTATACACAAAGCTTACTATAATTTATACACCAGCTGAAGTATAAAACATGTAATTGCAACATTTGTTTTAATGGCTTAAGAAATACAGTCATGTTTAGTTTACTAAACTTAGCATTGGATTTAACATTATTTTATTTAAACATAGCCTTCGTTCATTTTACTAATGCATTACACATTTTATTGAAAATCCTGAGCATGTCCATTCAATCTGCCATTAACTTTTTACTGCCATTGCAAATAAAACCATACATTTAGAAATAAGAGAAGCAATTAAAAGACTATTTTAAAAAATTACAGCTTTTGTGGTTTATTAATGCCAAAACAGAACTGCTATGTTTATTGGTAACAGTTCAGAATTAACAATTATCATATAGCAGAACACATATTTGTAATACAATTTAGAAAATAGCACAGTGTGCATTTTATATCAACTATTAATGAGGTTTTTCTTAACAAGGGATTATGCACAAATATGGAAGATCATTAACTATAAGTTTTATTGGATTCAAAGTGAAACCCTTAATAACCCAAAGTCTGCCAAGCATGGTATATTGTGCCTTAAATCTCAAAGGAAATCTACTTAATTTCAACCATCATGTAGCCAACCAAACTTTATTAGGATGAAAGGGTAGTGCAGTTTTATTACACAGACTCTTAGTAATGGAGTCGCTCTCCATTTTTATTCACATGGTTAGCAGATAGCAATGCAATCTCAAATGCAACCAGTGTAAGGTTGTTCAGTAAGAGAGAATCTAATCATTTGGGCCCAGTGATTTGATGTTTTGTCTGATGTGATATAGGTATTCATGGAATTATGTCTATGGGGCATATTTATTATGTTGCGAGCAGACATGATGCAATATAGCGGATCATGTTCGCTGCACATCAATAAATGCTGACAGCATGCGCTCTCTGCATTTATCATTGCACCATCAGTTCTTGTGAACTTCTGGTGCAATGCCACCCCCTGCAGATTTGCGGCCAATTGGCCGCTATCAGGGGGTGTCAATCAACCCGATCGTTTTCGATCTGGTTGATTTCTGGTGATTTCTGTCCACCGCATCAGAGCAGGCGGGCAGGTTATGGAGCAATGGTCTTTAGACCGCTGCTTCATAACTTCTGTTTCCGTCGAGCCTGAAGGCTAAATAAATATGCCCCATTGTATTTAGCTTGTTAATCCAGCAAAGCATGTAATATTATATATTTTTTTTAAAAAAGGGAAACACTTTCATTTTTTATATCTAGACACTATCACTTATTCCAGCAACTATGCAGACCCTTGAAAACAACGTTTCGATAAACTGATAAAGACAGATAGGTAGTAGGTAGTGTAGAACTGTTAGCTCCACCTACAAAAGACAGGAATTTCAACACTAGGAATATTATATATTTTATTTACATATGCTGTAAGTCTCAATTTTGTAACAACTCATCATCCTACTCGGGTGTTCCAAATAATTATGTCACTCTTGTTTCACCCCCCACGTGCCCAGTTATCATTGTGGTTTCCTTAGGGCATGTACTATCTGTATAGTCCTATTACACATATACTCCGCCTTTTCAAAAGGAAAGGGGAATTTTAAAGAACCATTACACTTATTGCAACAAGTATTTGATATTGAAATATCAACTGGCTTTGTAAGTCTCAAGACAAACACTTTTTCACAATAACATTATCACTATGTTACATAACTACATAGGTCATACTACAAAAAAACAGGCAAACTCAAGCTTGTCATTCATGCCATATGGAGACAAGGTATTTAACCCTGATGAAGTGCCCGTAATGGGCAGGTAACAGGTCGGATATATGCAACTATGGTGATGTACGGTTTTACACTGCTACTGTGCAATAAATTATAAACTTTTAAACTCTCTAAAAGCCTGAATATTCCCTGTCATTTTTCCAGTTTGCATATTTAACCTATGTACCCAAGCCATCTCTTTTGGAGGAAGATATTGTCTACATTCCCTCCTCTACCATGGGTTGATATAGCTTCAATAACTGCTACTTTTAAACCATCATTTGAACAATGATGGTGATTAAAAAGATGTAAAGCAAAACTTCTACTTATAGTACCATTGTTTACCTTTTTAATATCAACCCATCTTAAAACTAGCAAATTCAGTTGATGTTACAATTTCATCTACTATCTATCTATTGATGTAAAAAGTGTAATATTTATTTAAAATTAACATTTCCTTTTGCGAAGGTCAAGTATATACTGTAAGTGTAATAGAGCTAAACAGATAGCCCATGCTCTGAAGAAGCCCCGTGATGACAGGTCACGTGGGGGGTGAATCACGTCTTGGCAAGTGACATCGTTGTTTGTACAGCTGAGTAGGATGCTGATGAGCAGCTCTGTTTGTAAAAGGCTTCATAATGTTTGTATCTGCATCCATCTATGATAATGATGTTAAAAAGAAGATATGTTAAACTAGCATTTTAAGCCACTGTTTAAAGTTCTGTGATTGTGGACAGCGCTGTGTCACTTGAAAGAATGTTTATTTGAACAACATATGCACAAAATAAGGCCTAGATTTGGAGTTCGGCGGTAAAAGGGCTGTTAACGCTCCGCGGGCTTTTTTCTGGCCGCACCATAAAATTAACTCTGGTATCGAGAGTTCAAACAAATGCTGCGTTAGGCTCCAAAAAAGGAGCGTAGAGCATTTTTACCGCAAATGCAACTCTCGATACCAGAGTTGCTTACGGACGCGGCCAGCCTCAAAAACGTGCTCGTGCACGATATCCCCATAGGAAACAATGGGGCTGTTTGAGCTGAAAAAAAACCTAACACCTGCAAAAAAGCGGCGTTCAGCTCCTAACGCAGTCCCATTGTTTCCTATGGGGAAACACTTCCTACGTCTGCACCTAACACTCTAACATGTACCCCGAGTCTAAACACCCCTAACCTTACACTTATTAACCCCTAATCTGCCGCCCCCGCTATCGCTGACCCCTGCATATTTTTTTTAACCCCTAATCTGCCGCTCCGTAAACCGCCGCAACCTACGTTACCCCTAATCTGCCCCCCTCAACGTCGCCGACACCTGCCTACACTTATTAACCCCTAATCTGCCGAGCGGACCTGAGCGCTACTATAATAAAGTTATTAACCCCTAATCCGCCTCACTAACCCTATCATAAATAGTATTAACCCCTAATCTGCCCTCCCTAACATCGCCGACACCTACCTTCAATTATTAACCCCTAATCTTCCGATCGGAGCTCACCGCTATTCTAATAAATGGATTAACCCCTAAAGCTAAGTCTAACCCTAACACTAACACCCCCCTAAGTTAAATATAATTTTTATCTAACGAAATAAATTAACTCTTATTAAATAACTTATTCCTATTTAAATCTAAATACTTACCTGTAAAATAAACCCTAATATAGCTACAATATAAATTATAATTATATTATAGCTATTTTAGGATTAATATTTATTTTACAGGCAACTTTGTAATTATTTTAACCAGGTACAATAGCTATTAAATAGTTAAGAACTATTTAATAGTTACCTAGTTAAAATAATAACAAAATTACCTGTAAAATAAATCCTAACCTAAGATATAATTAAACCTAACACTACCCTATCAATAAATTAATTAAATAAACTACCTACAATTACCTACAATTAACCTAACACTACACTATCAATAAATTAATTAAACACAATTCCTACAAATAAATACAATTAAATAAACTAGCTAAAGTACAAAAAATAAAAAAGAACTAAGTTACAGAAAATAAAAAAATATTTACAAACATAAGAAAAATATTACAACAATTTTAAACTAATTACACCTACTCTAAGCCCCCTAATAAAATAACAAAGCCCCCCAAAATAAAAAATTCCCTACCCTATTCTAAATTAAAAAAGTTACAAGCTCTTTTACCTTACCAGCCCTGAACAGGGCCCTTTGCGGGGCATGCCCCAAGAATTTCAGCTCTTTTGCCTGTAAAAAAAAACATACAATACCCCCCCCCAACATTACAACCCACCACCCACATACCCCTAATCTAACCCAAACCCCCCTTAAATAAACCTAACACTAATCCCCTGAAGATCTTCCTACCTTGTCTTCACCATCCAGGTATCACCGATCCGTCCTGGCTCCAAGATCTTCTTCCAACCCAAGCGGGGGTTGGCGATCCATATTCCGGTGCTGAAGAGGTCCAGAAGAGGCTCCAAAGTCTTCCTCCTATCCGGCAAGAAGAGGACATCCGGACCGGCAAACATCTTCTCCAAGCGGCATCTTCGATCTTCTTCCATCCGGAGCGAAGCGGCAGGATCCTGAAGACCTCCAGCGCGGAACATCCATCCGGACCGACGACTGAACGACGAATGACTGTTCCTTTAAGGGACGTCATCCAAGATGGCGTCCCTCGAATTCCGATTGGCTGATAGGATTCTATCAGCCAATCGGAATTAAGGTAGGAATTTTCTGATTGGCTGATGGAATCAGCCAATCAGAATCAAGTTCAATCCGATCGGCTGATCCAATCAGCCAATCAGATTGAGCTCGCATTCTATTGGCTGTTCCGATCAGCCAATAGAATGCGAGCTCAATCTGATTGGCTGATTGGATCGGCCAATCGGATTGAACTAGATTCTGATTGGCTGATTCCATCAGCCAATCAGAAAATTCCTACCTTAATTCCGATTGGCTGGTAGAATCCTATCAGCCAATCGGAATTCGAGGGACGCCATCTTGGATGACGTCCCTTAAAGGAACAGTCATTCGTCGTTCAGTCGTCGGTCCGGATGGATGTTCCGCGCTGGAGGTCTTCAGGATCCTGCCGCTTCGCTCCGGATGGAAGAAGATCGAAGATGCCGCTTGGAGAAGATGTTTGCCGGTCCGGATGTCCTCTTCTTGCCGGATAGGAGGAAGACTTTGGAGCCTCTTCTGGACCTCTTCAGCACCGGATTATGGATTGCCAACCCCCGCTTGGGTTGGATGAAGATCTTGGAGCCAGGACGGATCGGTGATACCTGGATGGTGAAGACAAGGTAGGAAGATCTTCAGGGGATTAGTGTTAGGTTTATTTAAGGGGGGTTTGGGTTAGATTAGGGGTATGTGGGTGGTGGGTTGTAATGTTGGGGGGGGGGTATTGTATGTTTTTTTTTACAGGCAAAAGAGCTGAAATTCTTGGGGCATGCCCCGCAAAGGGCCCTGTTCAGGGCTGGTAAGGTAAAAGAGCTTGTAACTTTTTTAATTTAGAATAGGGTAGGGAATTTTTTATTTTGGGGGGCTTTGTTATTTTATTAGGGGGCTTAGAGTAGGTGTAATTAGTTTAAAATTGTTGTAATATTTTTCTTATGTTTGTAAATATTTTTTTATTTTCTGTAACTTAGTTCTTTTTTATTTTTTGTACTTTAGCTAGTTTATTTAATTGTATTTATTTGTAGGAATTGTGTTTAATTAATTTATTGATAGTGTAGTGTTAGGTTAATTGTAGGTAATTGTAGGTAGTTTATTTAATTATTTTATTGATAGGGTAGTGTTAGGTTTAATTATAACTTAGGTTAGGATTTATTTTACAGGTAAATTTGTTATTATTTTAACTAGGTAACTATTAAATAGTTCTTAACTATTTAATAGCTATTGTACCTGGTTAAAATAATTACAAAGTTGCCTGTAAAATAAATATTAATCCTAAAATAGCTATAATATAATTATAATTTATATTGTAGCTATATTAGGATTTATTTTACAGGTAAGTATTTAGCTTTAAATAGGAATCATTTATTTAATAAGAGTTAATTTATTTTGTTAGATGTAAATTATATTTAACTTAGGGGGGTGTTAGTGTTAGGGTTAGACTTAGCTTTAGGGGTTAATCCATTTATTAGAATAGCGGTGAGCTCCGATCGGAAGATTAGGGGTTAATAATTGAAGGTAGGTGTCGGCGATGTTAGGGAGGGCAGATTAGGGGTTAATACTATTTATGATAGGGTTAGTGAGGCGGATTAGGGGTTAATAACTTTATTATAGTAGCGCTCAGGTCCGCTCGGCAGATTAGGAGTTAATAAGTGTAGGCAGGTGTCGGTGACGTTGTGGGGGGCAGATTAGGGGTTAATAAATATAATATAGGGGTCGGCGGTGTTAGGGGTAGCAGATTAGGGGTACATAGGGATAACGTAGGTGGCGGCGCTTTGCGGTCGGAAGATTAGGGGTTAATTATTTTAAGTAGCTGGCGGCGATGTTGTGGGGGGCAGGTTAGGGGTTAAAAAATATAATACAGGGGTCGGCGGGGTTAGGGGCAGCAGATTAGGGGTACATAAATATAACGTAGGTGGCGGTCGGCAGATTAGGGGTTAAAAATTTTAATCGAGTGTCGGCGATGTGGGGGGGCCTCGGTTTAGGGGTACATAGGTAGTTTATGGGTGTTAGTGTACTTTAGGGTACAGTAGTTAAGAGCTTTATGAACCGGCGTTAGCCAGAAAGCTCTTAACTCCTGCTATTTTCAGGCGGCTGGAATCTTGTCGTTAGAGCTCTAACGCTCACTTCAGAAACGACTCTAAATACCAGCGTTAGAAAGATCCCATTGAAAAGATAGGCTACGCAAATGGCGTAGGGGGATCTGCGGTATGGAAAAGTCGTGGCTGAAAAGTGAGCGTTAGACCCTTTAATCACTGACTCCAAATACCAGCGGGCGGCCAAAACCAGCGTTAGGAGCCTCTAACGCTGGTTTTGACGGCTACCGCCGAACTCCAAATCTAGGCCTAAGTTTGCACATATAGATAAATTTGATGAGTAGAGATTTGGATGGAACTGCTTAAAGGGACTCTCAACCCAATTTTTTCTTTCATGATTCAGATAGAGCATGCAATTTTAAGCAACTTTCTAATTTACTCCTATTATCAAATGTTCTTCATTCTCTTGGTATGTTTATTTGAAAAGCAAGAATGCGATAAGATGCCGGTCCAGTTTTGGTGAACTATCTGGGTTGTCCATGCTGATTGGACAGCACCAATAAAAAAGTGCTGTCCATGGGTCTGAACCAAACATTTGCTGGCTCCTTAGCTTAGATGCCTTCTTTTTCAAATAAAGATAGCAAGAGAAAGAAGAAAAAATGATAATAGGATTAAATTAGAAAGTTGCTTAAAATTGCATGCTCTATTTGAATCACGAAAGAAAAAAATTGGGTTCAGTGTCCCTGTAAGGTTAACTAAGGCCATTATATTTATCACACTAAGTTTAATGACTGTTATGGGCAACATGATAATTTGTTATACAAATTGATATTGATATTTAATTAATGGAAGCTTTTACAGTATTTTCTGATCTGTCTCCTTGGTTATTTTGTTTCTATGTACAAATTCATTAAAAATTTACCTTCCTTCACAGAATTTAAAAGTGTTTGGTATTTATAGGTATGTATATATCCTTTATTTCTGTTCTATGGTGTTTTCATAGTCACCCTCCGGTAGAGGTGTTTCAAATATTTTATGTGGTATGGGACTATTGTGTAAAAATGTTGGCTGCTACAGTAATCTGAAAGGTTGGTCATGCTTAAGAAACTGTGCGTATGTTAATCTGGTTTTATTTTACTCATACTGGTTTTTGAGAGTCTTTGAAACAATATAATAATTTTAAAAAATGTAGATTGCACAGTGTATGTAAATAAAATATGTTATATTACTAGTGCTGAAACTCCTGTATTTTGTAGATGAAGCTAACAGTCCTCCACTACTCTTTCTTCATCAATTGGTTGAAAAAAAAATCAGAAAGGAAGAATCTTCATGTTTGATATGCTCACACATTTGACATTGTAGATACAGATTAAAACAAAAGCATAGTTGATAGAATCAGAAACATTAAGGGGTTGATTTATCAAGCTAGGGTGGACAGGGGCGTACATCTTTGCCCCTGTCCACTCCAGTTCGATTCTGGTGGGCAATCTGCTGGCGGAATTTACCATTTCACAAAAGCGCTATTTTGGTCTTGTGTGAAATGCCACCCCCTGCCCACGCACAGCCAATCAAGTGCGGGCAGGAGCTGTCGATTGATATTCTCCACCTAAGAGGTGCTTGATAAATAATGACTGCAGGTTCTCTTGTGAGAATCTGCAGTTGTAATGCAGCAAACGGCTTGATAAATGGAGCCCTATGTAGCAATAATTCTGCCCTTAACAGTTATCGCTCATGCATCATTATGCTAGAATACTGGAAGATACTTACCAACAATTTACATTTATTTATGGCTGACAGTATTTTCATTGAAAGTTATGAGCCACAAAACTAATTTTACACTATTTGCAATCTAAAAAACTTACAAAATAGTACCACCCCAATGACCCCACAAAGCCTGATAGAAGATAAACAATTAACCATGACCTTTCATAGATCACACTGCACTGCTTCCTTCTGTTGTAAGTTCCCCTTCCATCATTTGATTTCCCACACATCAAATTGTATTCTAGTTACAGCTCCCCCAAACAAGTTACTGTAAGTCTAACTCTATTTTCTTAGCACAGCCTTAAATTTCCTTTCTATCTTAACCTGCCATTCTCACCCTTTCCTAGTCATTGACCATTTGCAAAATGTATCTGTTTCTGTTAAGTATTTAGTAATGTTTTATATGTTAAGAGTGGCTGTTTCTATTCACATTTGATTATGTAATTGTCAACCAGGAATTGTTTCTTTTAAATTGCACATATGTAAAAATGTTATAAAAATGAAAAGATAATCGAGGGGGACAGAACTGGCAGCAGCTAAGATGGCTGCATAAATCCTTAGCTTTGTAAAACTGGACCTGAAAAGTATGCTGTAACACTGGTATTTCTTACAGCAAACACTATACCAGCAACCGTCTGACCCTTGGGACTGAAGGGAACTCAACAAGCTCACCATCAGCGTGTATCCATGTGCATCTCTGTATTCTGCACATGGTTATATCATGGGACAGGGTTCATACAGCACTGCACCCAAGAACCTCTGAGGATGATCCCCACAAGACATTATTATTAAATTTAAAAGTTTCAGCTACAAGGAGGATAATATGGCCCTATCCAAGAAGATTCAACCTATCTGTTTTCGAGGAACTGTTCTGCAGGTTTATGCTGACTTATCACCTTACACTCCTAAAAAAGTTAGACTTTTTCTTCATTAACCACTTTACTAAGGAATAGGAGGGGGAATTTCCCCTACGACCGATTGTTAAGCATTAGGATAGTTGGATAGTTTGCCGAACAGTTACCCGTGATTTTTTTTCCAAGCTGGGACTTGATGTAATGGATACCTCAAACCTACATATGCCTGCTAAAGCCTCCCAACAACAAGAGAAGCACACAAATTATGGAAAATGGCAGGTAGCCATTGCAAAGCAAAGGAAGAAGTCATCTCCAACATACAGTAGATATTATGCATGTTCGGACAAGCTATCCTATTTATTAAATGTATTCCTATTATGACCAATTTAGAATGGTAAATCTAAATTCATAATGGGTCCTTTGAATAGTGCAATTCCTTGTCAGAAAACTCATATGTTAATTTCCAAATGTTTTGTTCCCATTAATTCAGTCCGAAGATTCAAATTACACATCTTTGCCTATATTAGTCACCATACGTAATGGGTGTGTTCCGATAGAGTACTTGACTTTACCTGCCTTTTTGTTAAATGTAACTTTCTCACTGCTAGTTATAGTTATATAAGAAATGTAACTTAAAGGGACAGGAAACAATTTTCTTTCTTTCATTATTCATATATAGAATACAATTTAAAAAAAAGTTACCAATTTACTTCTGTTATCAAATTTTCTTAATTTTCATGTTATGCTTTGTTAAAGTGATATCTAGGTATGCAGCATGCACATACCTGAAGCACTACATGACAGGAAATAGTGCTGCCATCTAGTGTTCTTACTAAGGAATAACATTGTTGCAAAACTGCTGCCATACAGTGATGCAGACACGTGCACACTCCTGAGCTAACATCCCTGCTTTTCAAAAGGATCACAAGAAAACAAAGAACATTTGATAACAGAAGTAAAATGGAAAGTTTGTTTAAAATTGCATGCTCTTTCTGAACCACAAAATAAAATGTTTGGGTTTTATGTATTTTTACACATTCAAATAATCATTACAAATATCATTAACTCCTTTTTTTTCAAACGGGCCGGTTCTCAACCCCCGGGAAAAGACAATATGTATGTTGTTACTATCTTGTTCAATATGTGTTCGACCAATATAGTTAATAAAAACCCTATGGTTTATTTGTTTAGATTTTGTTATTTCTTATTTTTGTATTCAAGCTTTTTGTTATTTTCTTATGTACATACATATCTTATATATCTCATATAGTACATTGCTTATCTCCCAATTCATGTATAAAAGGTCTATGGCATCGGTAGAGCTTAAAGGGCCAATAAACCCAAAATCTTTCTTTCATGATTCAGATAGAACATACAAATTTAAACAACATTACAATTTACTTCTATTATTTATTTTGCTTCATTTTTTAGTTATCCTTATTAGAAGAAAGAGCAATGCACATGGGTGAGCCAATCACATGAGGCTTCTATGTGCAGCAACCAATCAGCAGCTACTGAGCATATCTAGATATGCTTTCAGCAAAGAATATCAAGAGAATAAAACAAATTAGATAATAGAAGTAAATTAGAAAGATGTTTAAAATTGCATTCTCTTTCTAAATCATGAAAGAAAAAATGTGGGTTTCATGTCCCTTTAATAAGAAACAAGCAGACATTTTGTTTCTCTAGGAGACACATTTTAAGCACTCAAATGAACATAAATATATGAGTTCACATTATACCCAACACTCCCATAACTCCTAAACATCTAAAAAATGAGGACTTAGTATTTTAATACGCAAAAATATCTTATTTCAGTCACTCGATATGGAAAAACACAACAAAGGAAGATTTCTTGGAGTTTTTGAGTTGTTATACGTTAGGCCAGTAACATTAGTCAATAAATATGCTCGTAATGATAAGCATCACCCTTTTTACAAATCATAATAGTGGACCATTCTAAAGGAATCCTGTCTATAATGGTGACTTTAATATTTAAATAGCTCAAACCCTAATGTTAAAATAGCTAAAACTATTAGTTACCTATGTAAGACTCTGAAAGAATGTAACCTATATGATGATAGAAGACAACATTTCCATAATAAGAGAGATTATACTTTATTTTCCAGTCCCACCCATTCCAACAGTAGACTTGATTATATGTTCACTAATCAAGCTGGATTTTGCATTCTCACATAACATCAACTGCACGGTTCCAATCAAGATTAAATGACCCAATACCAATATAAATCCATATATATGGAAACTAGATGGCACCTACCTAGACATGTATAATTTGTTTTGGAAGAATGAAAGAAAATAATGAAAATGGCATTTCTGAAAACTTGAACAAAGAAAAATGAAAGAAAACAAAAATCAATCAAAAATGCAGCACACAATGAAGTCCCATACTTAAAGCAACAGTGTTACAAAGTGGGCACTTTCACCTCGTTGGTCTTTGTGCAGTGAAGAGCTGTGGTCTTGCCGTTTGTATCTAACTATGGCTTCACAGATAAGTGTCTTTTTTTGCTTTTTTGCTTTATGCATTTATGGAACTTCTTTGCAATTTTATTGTGTGCTTCTTTGAATTGATTTATATTTATCTAGGCTCTTGGCTGATTACCAGTTTCTATTTACTTATTATGCATATTTTGGGATCCCTGTGGTATGCTATATCAGTTTATTTTCTGATATTGTGCTATGTCCTATTTTACACGTAATACATTTATTGTTCATTCACTATTGCAGGAACTCGGTTGGTGTTTTTTGTGGTGTTTGCTCCATTTCATTCTTAATGTTTTGTAACATTTTTTCTTTGGCATAAGAGTGCTGTAATCCCTTTCTTTGAAAGATCTGGACACCCTGATCTTTGTTTTTTTCTTTCTATTTGAATTATTGTCACAATTACTCGAAAGGGTCTGCACCACCATCCTTTTTTAAGTGGTCTAACTAACCCTTGGGTGGTTATATTAAGCATTAATCGATTAAATGTATTTCTCGATAACACTATTTTCTCCCAACATCCCTTTTTTTATTTAACCCTTTGGCTGCTAAGCCATTTCCCACCTGTGTGCTAAGCTGGTTTTGAGCTTTTTGTTGCAGTTCGCGTTTAAACACTATTATAAGTAAAGTTTTTGTGAATAAACTATACAAACTATATATTGTTTTTCAGCAGATCCAGTAGATTCAAAATATACCATTATTATATGTGTATGTATGTATCATCGGATTTAAAAAATGCTGCATAAAATGTGAAAAAAGTGTATTTTTTTTACTCCTGACTCAATAAATAATAGTATGTAATTTTATTTTTCTAACCTGTGTGGATAAATATTCGTAGTACGTAACATGTCTGAAATAAGCAGAAATTAAGAACATTTCCCTTTTTTGTCCCCACTGTTTTATTGCAGGCATGCCAATTTAATAAATGATCAAAAACAGCATCTCAGAATTTACTGTACGGTTTTCAGCAATAGTTCTAGCCACCTGAGACATTAAAATGGGGTGCAGAAAGTACACCCCATGGTGCATCAAATGAGGGTCTACAATGTATTTCTAGCAGGAATTTGGGGTGCGCTCAATTAATTAAATAAATAGCATTGCTTTAAAAAAAAAAAAAATCTAAGCAAAGAGCCATATTCCACTTAATATTCCATTGTCTATTTTTGTGTTAGCAATACATGTAACCCCTCATTTAAAGTGCCAAGGGGTGTTCTCCAAAAATGTGTACTTTATTTAATTTATCTTAGTTTCCTAGGTTTGTACAGCTGTCTGCTTGCAGACATAAGCCATAAAAGTTGAAAGGCTATTTTTTTAGACTATTTCAAGATTGCCATGCCTGCAATTAAACAGTTCTAGCCACTTGAAAAATTAAAATATGGTACACAAAGAACCCATTTGTAGAAAGTACACCCTTTGGCGCATCAAAAGAGGGGCTACATGTATCTCTAGCACATAATTGAGTTGCGCAACAATTAATGGAATATGGTGCTTTGTATAAAAGATATATTTTTTCTTCTTTTAGCAAAGAACCATATTCCACTTACATTATCTTTTTTTGTGCTAGCAATACATGTGGCCCCTCATTTGATGCAAATTGGTGTGTACTTTCTAGAAATATTTTGTTATAATATGCATTATCAGTGAAGGAATCAGAGTCTGAGTTCATAGAGAACTCAGCTGCTTCCCCATCAATAAATAGATATTTTTAAAGGAATTATGTTGCTAGAAATTATATAATTTCTATTGCAAAAAATAATCTACTTTGAATTAAAAATACAGAAGTTTTGAAAGATGAAGAGGGTGTTTTACTCATCTTCCACGCACGCTAAAAGACTGATTATAAAAATATTATTTGGTATTTTTTTTTTTTAATAACATTCCTCTACCATTTATTAATTTGTAACCAAATTATCCAGGTGATCATGGGATTACAAATATAATATCGGTCCGTAATGTAAAAGGGAATGCAACATTTCTCAGCTAGGTGATCACTGCGGTAACGCTCGTTACCACAGTGATCATTTAGCTATAATACTTAAACTGATATATTTATTTTTATAAAATGTATTTTGGGGGTTTATAGGCAATTTTGATCTTTATTTATGTGCCTTTAGAGACCCCCAAATCCTTTTTTTTTCACCTTTTTATTGTTTATTGCAGACCCCAAATACTTATACCATTGGAAAGGGTAGATGATTACCTTTCCAATGGTGGGCCCAGGCCCGGATTGACCATAGGGCATACCAGGCAAAAGCCTGGTGGGCCGCCAGTTACCTTGGCCCCGCCCACTATTACACCTCATAGCGAGTGCTTTCAATGTGGAAAGGGCCGTTTTCAGGGATGGGCAGACTGAGCTGTTGCTGGGGAGCTCTTTATGTTTTTGTTTTTATTGTTGGAGTCCAGGGCATTAGGAGCAAGAGCTTTAACTAATTGAAGAACTAAGGAGCGCTCAGCTCTGCTGCTAACTGATGTAGAGCCACCTGAAGGCAGTTAGACAGTTAGCGCTGGATGAAACTTAATTTTGCTGCACCCTGCGCTTTAGTCTCTCTGTGAGTAGCTGCAGGGTGAGTAGCTCCAGGACAAGACAGCGCTAATTGATAGGCAGGGAGGAAGTTTTTTTAGGACCATCATGTCTCTATCCTGCATTTCTATCATCCTCTTATGACTGCACGCAGGGCCAATAACCTTAAAGACTGTTTGGTCAGTAGTGAATTTAATCAGGTTAAACAAACTAATTGGTTGGAGGAGCATTCACAAAAAATTGTAGGATGTACCCCATGTAACCACTGTGTTTGTTGTGAGTTTGTTAAAAGAACAAAGAACAAAGACGTTTGCAAGTAATACTGAAAAAGTTTATCAAATAAAATCTTTTATCAATTGCTCGAGTGAAGGGGTGATATACCTCCTATCTTGTTCATGCCCTCTTTTTTACGTGGTAAAAACATACAGAGAGTTTCGCTCCCGTATCACTGAACATCGTGATGATATCAAAGATTTTAATATTGATAGTCCCATTGCTAGACATTTTGCACCATACCACCAATCTAAAACAGATTGTGTGAAATTCATTGGTATTGAGTCTGTAAAGGCCAGTAAGAGAGGTGGTAATATTGATACAATTCTTCTGCAGAAAGAAACCCGATGGATGTATTATCTAAATACATTATCTCCTAATGGGTTAAATTAAAAAATGGAATTTGCCTCTTTCTTGAACTGACACTGTCCTTCCTTATTATTGATCCAAAATTGTATATTTAATCAGCTGCTGTTTGTGTATTGACGGTCTGTAAGCAGAACTATTGATTAAATTTGCTTGCAAAATTTGTATAAATCCGATATTTTTCATGAATAACCATAATTATAACCGTCCCTTTACAGTTTAGTTTTAATTAGTAAGATTTTGATTTAGTATTAATTTTGTGTATGAATGTGGGTATGATTGTTTATGATCTTTAAGTATATAGCTTTGTAGCATTTAATAAGTAAAAGAAATCCCGCTTTTTGATCTCACTTGTTGCAGTTTTAAATTGTACATAACTGGCTCTTTAAGTTCTGGACTGAACCAAAATGACGATTCCTTGCACTAAGTCACACCCGCATACTATGGGTATTATGGTATTGCCTGCAATCAGGTGCTCGTCTTTTGCCCAATAAAGAAGCCTGTTCAACAATGTGACGTCAGACCCGGAAGAAGCTCCGAGCGACCACGAGAGCGGAGCGAAACGCGCATAGGGACGCGTTGGTCGGTCGCTACCTCACCCTGCTTGGGCATGTCCCCATTTCCACCTGCTTGCCTGCCTTTCTGATAATTGACAAAGTGCCCACCTGATGAACTCTTTGAGCGGATAAGTATCACTCTTCCTTATTACATCTAAGGCACCGCCGGATGCTGTTGTATGCTGATGTTCCGCAATAACTGTGGCACTTGCTCTATGGAACTTGTATAAATCTATCATACATTACTACTATCTGAGGCGTTTGGTGGAAATGATTGGAA